>NC_081411.1:491694826-491941551 GCF_030272615.1 Cryptomeria japonica
TTGTCTCAAAGAGGGGCAAATGTAGACACATTAATCTGTCCACTTAATTAAAAGAATTTCTACTATTTATTTGATTATTTAACCATCAATAATCAGTTAATTAAATTAATATTTAATTAATTTAATCCTCAACCTCTTCTTCTATTAACTAAATAAATTATCCAATTTATTTAAATTAATTCATTAAACCACACTGTAACAATCAATTGAATGAATAAAACACATTTATTTAATTTAACCCCCTTTCCTCATTTAAATAAATAAATAAAATGTTTATTTAATCTCTAAACTACCCCCCCACTTGCATTCTCCTTCAAATGCAAGTTGCACCTATTTGGTTGAAATAAATGAATTTTATTTTAATTAAAATCCTATTTTCTCTCACCCAACAAACCCACTAGACTCTTCTAACCCATTCTAGATTCTTCTAAACCATTTTTAATTAGCCTAATCCTATCACCTAATTATGGTCACATTCCTAGTCAACATGGAGTCACTTCTCAAAGCCTCAAAGTCTTTGAAAAGCATTAAAAGCTTTATGCCTTCAACAAGTTAACCCCTAAAGTCTTCCAAACCATTAATGGTTCTTACATAACCGTTTATGGCTCTTACATAACCATTAATGGTTAACTCAACTCACCCACAGGGTTATAGGCTTTCCCTCTAAATAAACCCCCATTTAACTCATGGGTTTCTTCAAGCATTTATTGCTTTGACCATGGTTATCCCCACTAACTCTTGCACAAGAGTTTGTCTGTTGGATAAAAGCATTATTCATTGGATAAAGGATTTATTCATTCAAATCAAGCCTAACCTTACCTCCTAAGATAACCTTCATGTCATCTCAAGTATTTAATGCTTTCCCTCTCCTCCCAAGACATCTCATGTTGACATTTGTCATCCTGGGATTGGGTTGAAAGTCCTCACATGGATCATAAATCCATCAATCCTGACCCTTGTTGAGATTACTCAATCTCAACCATCCATTGCCATGTTTTTCCTATAAATAGAGCCCATTCCTTCTTCAAAAGAATCCCAAAATCTTGTATGCATCAAACTTATACCAAATTTGAGAGAGCATCTAGGAGCACTTTTCTTTGTTATTTTGGATAAAATTAACATAGATTAATTAGATAATTTCTCATATTTAGCTTGCATTTGCATAATTAGTCATTTTTCATAATCTTGAATCTCCATAAGACATCCATAGTAGTGCAAAAAGTTGAGGGCTACACTCATGTGGAACTTGGAGAGGAGAGGAACAAGGGAGGAGAAACTATGAGCATGTTGGAGAGCATTTGGGGGCGTTTAGTGTCTTTCCTTAGTTTTTGTGTGCTTTCTATAATCTGTTTAATATCTTTGTTGATATGCATGCTTAGGATTGTAGTTTCATTTCTATTTCATTTTTAATTGATACTAACAACATTAACACTTGAATCTTGTGTTCCTAACATTCCTTTTTGCAGTGCATCACATAGCAATGTATAAAATGACTCTTCATCATAGCACAAAGTTTGAAATAGGAAACCCATTCAATTAATCATTGAGATATAGACAAGATGATAGCATCCAATAAAATTAGAACTCTAATTGAAACAACACCAAGTCTTTTTCAAATAGAAATTCCTTTTTCTTTTTAAAACATGCAAAATTACTGTTATTTCAATGTATCCCCTTTTCTCCAAAATTACAAACCCTTAATTGTGGTTCTTGCCATCTATAAGTAGCTTAACTTAACTAATAAAAAATAACGGGTTCTTGAAGACAACCGATTAAAGAATGTTTAAACTTAACAATCAAATAAACGGTTCACCAGGACCAATAGTTCAAGAGCCAGATCAGAAAAAGACAACTAACTAAAGAAGAAATTAAACAGCAACGCCCCCACCCACCTCTTCATTTTCCAACTCTTAATCATCATCATTTTCCTCTTGACCTGCTACTATTGTGTTTGTTGCATACCTTGTAATTGTTACGCCACCTGTGGATTCACCTTCTTCCTATAAGATTTATAGCTGGATAGAACAAGAGATATACTTTCTATCGCATGATTTGTTGTAGCTTTGACTCTAACTTTCCACTAAGTGACCTTTTGATTTTCTTTTGCAACTTTACCAGTGACATCATGAATTTCCTCTTAAAAGGAATTCAATACCATCGTTGCATCCTTCAAGAATTCTAGTGACTTAGGGCTTGCATTGGTTCCAGAGAAACTATCCTTCACTTTTTGGCGAAATGTCTTCTTCACTATTTCTTTTTCCAACAACCTCTTCCCATCACTACCAAGTATGATGATACCAATTGTATCAAAGACACCATTTGAGTCTTGATGAAGATTTGTATTTTGGACTACTGAAGTAGTGAGTTATGATTGGATCTCACTTGTAACATGGTGTTTCTATTCCAACATTTCCATCCAAGTAGCAATGTCTCTTGCATCTGAGTTTCCAATAAAATGCTCAGAAATCAAAACAACTTGTGGCAACTTGCTAACCTCTCACATTTCCAGGAAGAATGCGGATAGGCTGTGAGTTTCTTTCTGTACCCTCTGCAGTTCAACCTAATGGGCATCTATGATTTGATTCAGAGTGTCGTAATTAATCAAACCATGCTCAATGAATGACAATCCTTTAGCAATTACTTGACTAGCCCAGTTGTCAACTGCTCTGGTGATGGTCTATGAGTGTTTAACAATTTCCAACTTATCTGAGTTGATAAGTTCTATAATTGACAACCCTAAAGATGAACTAGTAGCAAGACTTTCAGTTGGATAGGCAAATCAGATGAAAGAAGTAAGAACATCAACATACTATGCCATCTCTTGATTTCTCTTTTCTGCGGCCTTGGTTCTTCTAGACAAAATTGTGATAGAATGTTTAGCATGATATATGTCTCCTTTCATCGTTGAAACTCCCATGTCAATCCTCCTTACATTAAAATCCCCCTCTATATTCTCATGTACATTTTTATCAACATTAGGGTCCGCAATCTCCGAGACATGGTGGTCAGTCTGGGCGTCTACAATCATCCTAACCATTCATATTGCCTTTTTAGGTTTTGGTATCTCTCATAGTAGACACATTACTGTATCAATCCTGATTTAAGTGGCAGGCAAATATTACTTCTTCTACTTTTTGATTGTCTTCTTAAGCCATGGGGTAGATGAGGTATTCACTGGACTTTTCATAGATAATGTATTGGTAGTGTTATCAAGTGTCATTATAGAGGCATCAAGAAGAGGATTCTAGGAGATTTCATCATCAGTTAAGGAAACTAATGAATTTTGTTCTCCCAATTATATAGAGGCATCAGGAAGAGGATTCTGGGAGATTTCATCATCAGTCAAGGAAACTAATGGATTTTGTTCTCCAAATTGATGAAGATATTGAGTGTCCTATTCACTAGAGCTCATCTACAGAGTTGTCCTTTTCTTCTTGGGCGATGTTATGGTGTCTTCTTCACAAACAAACTTCAGCTTCTGGTTCTTCTCGGGTGGGTAATTATTCCACCAGACTGTGAGTCTGCCAAAGATACACTTTTTTCAATTGTCACCTTTCCCATCACCTTAGGAGAAGGTTGTGAGGTGGTATTGGTTTCCTTAGGCATTCCTTTTTGTGAAGAAGAACTAGAGCTACTTTTGATTGTACAATTCAGTCAAACACATGACCTGTCTACAACTTGAGAAGTTTTGTCTTGGATACTCATCTCTTCTTTATTTTTAGGCCATTGAAAAGAGGGTAGAGTGGCATTCTGATATGAAATACCTATCAAGTTTGAATTATCCTCTATTACATCCTTAGGAACAACAAAAATGATATTAAAATTCAACATCTTGTTCAAAGTGAGCCGCATGAAACCTCTTATGAAAACTTTGTTCTCATCGACACAATCTTCCCAAAAATCTTCCAACTTAGGGACATGGGAATAATGAACAGATCCATAGAAATTATTCCTAACGTAACCCTTACTGTCAAAGTGAGTCCTCATGGGTAGAGAATGAAGACTGAGGTCAACTATAAGTTTATCAGAGAACCTTTCAGATTCATTATTTTTACAAGAAAAGTGAGACAAGATGAGGGGTAAAGAATAACCCTTCTTCCTCATTTGACCATACTTGATATTGACAAAAGCTATTTGGCGGCACAACTCCAAAAATACAAGGTAGTCTAAGGCATACTCGGGGAGCTTCGACGGAGATTTTTCATAACCTCCAACTCTTAAGTATGAAAAACTCTTGAATTGTATGTAGAAACTTTTATACATTTGAATTACGACCATAGCCTCCTCCGACATTCTCTTTTCAGGGTTTCCTTCAATTTCTCTGATGACTATGATGAGAAAGGCATCATGTACATGAGAGAAATTTCTCATACCCTCTCCATTTTACAACCAAGGAAAACAATTATAAATAGAGGCACCATCTAAAATATTACCAGCTTGTCTCAAACTTGGCCAAGAGACTCTTCCAGTGGCTATTACATATAGAAGAACAAAGCACGATGCACAAATGAAATTGCCTACTATTATTGAACTTAACCAACTGCTCATGAAGAGAATCACATATTAAACTTTCCCAATTAATTTGATTTTCATCATCACAAATAACAAGGATAAAGTGGCACATCCATTCTTCAAAAAATTCCACTCTGAGCAGACCGACCACTCGGCACAACAACACAATGATATTGGAAATATCATCTCTGAAAAGTTCTATTTTAATTCAGGATGGTAACTTAGAATTTCTAGGTTGAATAGCTTTCAACCACCCTCTAGAAATTGTATCCAAACACCAATCTACCTATTTGTGAAAATGCTCTTATCCTAATTGAAATGACAAATCCAATTGCCCTTATCTCTCTGGAATTCACAAAGCAAGGGAAATGTTGTTTATGTCTATCTTAGCTATCACTTTTTGATTTGCACCCTATATTTCCTAGGAATTAGGATGATAATTTTGTACACATGAAAAGACCAATTTAGGACATGCAATAGCAAAGGGGTAACCGCCAGCCTAAGATAGTGCAAACTCAATGACCTTCCGAGTAATGAGGGGCTTTTCTGAATTTTGCAGCCTCTTACTGATTTCATGCATTGCAAATGGGACAACCTATATATCTTTGATAGAATCTAATCTATTCTCTATAGGCTGAGGGGTTTTGGGTGCCATAGAAATTGAGTGCAAAAGTGCTAGGGTTTCTAAAAGTGGGTGAAAGCTTGAATTGAAATAAAACAAGAAATAACCATGACTAAAGAAGGTTCTCATGAATGCTGAGTTGTCGTTCTTTGCTTATGATATCAATAAGAAAACTAGAAATTTCAACAATTTTAAACACAAAGAGCTTCAATTTCCAAACCTGGTTTCGTGCTTTTGCCAGAATGCTCTTTAATTCTTTGAATTTTTTTGAATGCCAAATACATGAGCAAGGTTGACAGATATATGGAAACCTCGAGTAATTATTCACTTGAATTTGATGGTTGTTGTACCATCTTGGGATATGAAATGAACCTTTTTATTAATTGTTCCATTTATTACCCATTACGAAAAAGCATTCAGCTGATGTCATCATGCATATCACAGATCTTAGAGCCATCAATATCAAAGCATCGAGTGATCACATCCTTCAATAAAAATAGAATGGAAAAGAAAGTGTTTGTGACAAGAACCTTATTGTGAGATCGACTGATATGTAACTCCTGAGAGACCCATTATCATTGTATTATCGAGAGTCAGAGTATTGAGTGAAATGAGACTAGGTGACAATGCCAAATAACAAAAGGATAACTTCCACCGAGAGGTGACAGACCGATAAGGTATGGTGGGGTCCATTTTGAACACAAACATGACTTGACACCCTAAGGATTTATCAACCAATTGGAGGTTTCAAGAACTATGGAAGATAAAGGATTTGGGTGATGAAGATGGAGTTCACGATCTTAGGCATTATCAATGGCTTGGTTGCTAAGACAGGTGACAACTGGCTCTGACTAGGGACAAGGACTAAGGGGATGTAGAGAACCTAGACTAACATGACATAAAGCCTTATTCCAAAGGGATATAGAGTCACACCAAAATTTAGATTAAACTAACAAAACTACAAAAAATATAGTACAAGAGTAAGAAATTTCAAGAGTCAATTACTAGAGTTTCAGGTCTTGCCCATTATAGGCAAGGGGTAACTGTGTTCCATCTGAATATGCTAAATAGAAAGAGTTATCTCCAACTACTTTCCTAATCACAAACGGACCAATCCATAGAGAATCAAATTTCATATGTGCACCTTTAGGTTCTCTTTGATGATCCCAAAGCAAAATAGAATCTCCTACCACAAATTCCATCCTTTTTTCTTTTTTATCAAATACTTTTTTCACCATCTTGATGCCTCGCTATCTTGTCAACTGCAACATACCTTTTTTCTTCTAGCTTGTTCAGGTACATTTTCCTCTTTTCTAAGGATGATTAAAAATATCCATCCTCAGTTGTTTATTGAAGTCTTGATGCTGATATTTCCAATGGGAGTGACAATTCACTTTCTGTCCCATAAACCAACTAAAAAGGGGACATTCTTATAACTCATTTATATGAAGTTCTATTAGCCCATAGAGCGTGATTATGACTCTTTTCCCACACAAGAGAACAAACTATCAATCAACAATTGGATAAATTGCAATAATCTCTACAATTTTCCTCTGAATTTTAGAGGTACAACTCCCTCTTATGATATAATTTTAAGTTTTTTGGGGTATGCTTTTGATTAGAAAGCAGGAAAGGAAAATTTCTTATCCTAAATCTTTAAGGAACAAGAAAAAAAATGCACAAATGAAAAAGCATTTGCCCATTCAAACATTAACTTAGTTCATATTGCATAATATCATTCAAAGATAAACCTTATACCACAATGAACGGTAGAGGAAGAACACATTTAATACTTTGAAACATGGAAACTGAACATGAATAATTCACATAAGAGAAATACAATTTATCTAAAGTAGCACAAAGTCTGATCTATTGGATGAATTGTTCAGTAAAACCAAAATATAAACCACATCATATTTATTTTTTAGAAAACAACACCAAGTCTGTCTTTCCAAAATTCTCCCCCCATTTCCTTCTATCTCCTATCTATTTATACCCTAAACCCCCTTTTCCATTTTCAAGAAATAGTTCCTTTTAGAGTAACAGTCTTGAAAATGACCATTTTAAACATGATTCTAGATAAAAATAAAAATTACCAAAAGGTTTCATAATTAGCACTATAAACAACTATCAACTTCATACTTCTTCTTCCTCAAGCACTAGATTTTGTCCAACATTTTGATTATCGATCATCTCTTCTTTTGTTTCCTCTTCTATAAGTACCCAGAGGATTGCTGAAAATTCATCTTCATCTTCTATAAGTTCTCTATAAGGTCAGTCAGGTCGAATAGGATATCATCCTGCATGCGCTCCATATCTAGATAAATCATGGGTCCCTTCCCTTTAAGAACCATGTTTGGGAAACTAATTATCAGGACCTCTTCTTGCAACAATTTATTCTTCCAGACATTGTTCGTGGTTTCTTCCTTGTTATGTAATCTTCTCCAATAGAATGATAAACCTTCTATATCTGACAAAGTCATTTTTCTGTTCCCATGCAAGAGATCGCAATTCTAGGATAATATTCCCTTGCTTGGTTGCTGGCTAGTTTAGATTTGGATTATCAAATGGTAGCTGAGCATCATGAGGAAGAACCATCTAGAAAAAGAAAACTCATAATGGCATGCATTATTCTGACCAGCTCTTAAGGGTGGTCTACTAAATTTTGCCTGCAAAAGGAGATAACATCAAATATGCAACTCATGCCGCCACCTTTACGTTCTTTTAGCCATTTAATATGTCATTAATGATGGTACTAGCAAATCTCCTTTTGATCCATTTCTTGGAAATTATGCATGGCTATATGCTGACCTAGAAACTGACATAAAGAAAGCTTGGGAATTTTTGATACTCAGATATCGATCCATGAGGGAGCATTGGGTATCAGGAATAGATAAGAAGTGGAAATTGCGAGGTCTATTGGTTACCACTCGACAAACATTGACTTCCCCTTGAGATCGCGATATCCGATGAAAGAAGAACTTGGGGACTTTAAACATAGTTCCAATATGTTAGGGTTTGATCGAATAGGTTTTAAACGATAAGCAAAGACCGATAAGGATGACCATTTAAAAAGGGGCAAGTATGTTTGAAAAATAACTGGGGTTAACAACTGGATTTGATTGGGGATGAGGACCTCAAGGATGAAGAGAATCTATAACTCTAAAAAACCAGTGTTGTGTTCATTGGGTAATAGATTTAGAAAGAAAAAGAGTACAAGAAGAAGAGGAGAAATTGGGGAAAACTAAAACGGGCATAACAAAACCAGGAAGCCAAAAACTGACCAAGGCCTACAACACATCAAAATTTTATCTGCAAAACATATACAAAGGCAAGATGCCCCTTTTTCCTTAAGAAAACTCCAAATGAATTATACAAAGCCATTAACAGGTTGGGAGAAGTAGATACCTATGTGGAAAAAAGGATTGTTGTCATATGATGTGATGAAAAATGACTGCCACCTTGCGATAGCTCCAAATTTCAGATCAATAGAATCTGAAAGTTTATTGTATATGCATTCATGCCCAAACAGCCATTCTTCAAGATACACCTCTTGGACATAACTAGCCATGCATTCATAATCTATTTCAGATGACTGGGGACCATCCACTTGAAAGAAGACTAGTTGTATTTCATGGTTTAAATCAGTCTCCCCTTGACAATGATCAACATGGTTGATTATAGGGTTGTTACTTACTAAAGAAATACTCCTGTGTCTTCCAATAACTAATACAACCAGTTTATCACCTTTAAGCATTAGCTCCATGTCTTCATCTTCAAAAACTTCATTCTTAAATAGATAACCAGTGGGAAAGATTTGACATTTCCTTTTTTGTTCATGCATAATTATGCCATTGCTTGCAGAGTTGCTTCCCCAAACACACCTCTCTAGATCATCTTTATCGTTTGTTGATTCAAAATCATATAATTCAAAGAGGGAATTGTCTCCAACTCTTAAATCTTTACATTTTTGGTTGGTGAATATAGAGAAGTAGTATTTTCACAAATATTCTTATTCTCGAGTCTTTCAAGAAGAGCATCAACAATCAAGGGTTTTTACTTTAACGTATCATCTGGAACAAATTGCGGATTCTGGATGTTGTATTCTAAAAACATGGGGTCAAATTTAATAGGAACTACTACTTCTTCTTTAGTACAAACAAAATACTAATGACAAGAAGACCTGGGTTGAGAGTAAGGCTTGTTCATACATTCATCTATTTCTTTTCCTGAAGGTTCATTTTCCTCAACATTCACAAATTGTTCTAGCAAGGACAAATTCATACCCTTTTTAATATCTCCCAACTTATGAACAAATGTGTTTGCATCAATTTCAGTAACACAACCATCTTCACCTACCATGCCACATAGAAAGTCATTGTTTGAGCCTTTTAAAGACTAATTTGGGATAAAAGAAGTCTTGTGTTCCTCATGTTGAATCTATTTTTCACACAGTTCACTCAATCTATTATGCATGAATGTTAGAAGAGATTCAGGTTTCTTATCTAAAACACAATGAAGACTTCTTTCTTGTTGCTGATTTTGGTTCCAAGGGGTCATTTTCTCCACTAATGTTGGCATGTTCCATTCTTCGAAAATAGAAAAATTATAAGATATCAACCCTTTATCTTTTGATTTCTCTTGTACTCTTTTTACTACAACATGTGACTGATAAGCCCCTTGCTTGACATTCTTGAGTTGGTAATATCTATGATGCACATTTTTTGACAACAAAGGATATTTGCGATCTTCGAATGGGTCCAAATTTTCTTTCTCAGCTTCATAAATACTTTCCTTGAAAGAATTCTAAAGGAATTGAAGTTCTTGATCATCTTCAACAATTATTTCTTCAATTATTGATACAAATCCTCTTTTGAATTAATTTCTAGGCTGGGTCTGGCCTCGAATCATCCTTGTAAGGTCTTTTCTAACAAATAGAGTTGCCAACCTTCCTTTGAGGGGGACACTATTACAAGTCTAAGGAAAGGCATTGTCCCTTTCTTCTATCTCCCCAGTAGAGTCGCCAAAAATCTACTGTTTAACAGATTTTGTTCTCTTAAAAAATATAACAATATCACTCTTTTCCCACACAAGAGAAAAAACTATCAATCAATAGTTGGATAAGTTGCAATTATCTCTACAAATTTCCTCTAAATTTTAGAGGTACAACTCCCTCTTATGATATAATTTTAAGGTTTTTGGGTTATGCTTTTGACCAGAAAGCAGGAAAGGCAAAATTGTAATGCCCGCCAAAATACCCTAAAGAAACTAAACAATAATATACAATTGGAGATAATTTTTTTTTAATTAACATCTAATAACAACTAATGCAACATATAACATCTCCATCTATTTACATTCATTAACCAATTAATCAATATGAACATACATCATTGCTCATTTTATCAAATAACGCAAGCGGAAATAACACAACATCAATAATCTTTCTCTAGGGTACTTTAACATCATTACTTAATTCATTCCAAAATAACATACTACACACATGATAGGTATATTTCACCTTCATTAATGCTTCATATTCTAATCCTTTAACCATAAGATATGCAACCTACAACATTATTTAATCCTTATGATATGCATATTTTCCTTTTTACTAGATCCAATTAACATCTTCTAACATATTCACTTATTAATCTACAAATATTCCTCCTTCAAGATTATTTAACATTCTAACTAGCCTCTAAACATTCCACGAAAAAATACAACTAATCCATAAAGCAATTCCATTCTATTTCAACTATAATCCACTTTATTTCCATGGTTCATAAAATCAGATCTCTACAATAGTACAAATACAATATGCCCTAAATTCCAATTTCCAACTACAATCCGTCTTACAAATATAAATACATTAAATACATCATGAGCATATCTCTTTCTACTAAAAGATTCCATCTACTATATACAAATATATTACGTTACATGCATTCCATCTTATCCATTACATAAATCTACTACAAGGTACATCCATAGTACATCATGAAGAAGAATCCACATCCACGCAAGAAGAATACAAGAGAACATCCCAATGGCTAAAAAGCACCAACCTCCCAACCATGTGGAACCAAAGGAACCACCCCTCATGCTAGGAGATGACACAAGGTCCCAACACACACTCTAAACCTAAGCTGACACTCTAACCAAAGAGACTAACCACATAAGGACTCTCAAGCAAGAACTCACACAAACAACAAGAATGAACTCCCAGAGGTGTAAAACTCATTAAGACACAAATGCATCTAATAAGAATAATCATAAATCAATAAGGGGAAACACATGTAGGAGTGGAGTGTCATCACATGCCATCCTCATAACATAATAACATAATAACACAAGGCACTAGGCCTGATGGACATGTGGAGCCATCTCAACCAATGAGAGACTAAGGGAGATTAGCTTACCATCTTCATGGCCTTCTCATGCTTATCCTAAAATATCCTCTCTAGGACTAAGTCATGAGGCAAAAATCAATTTATCATCTTATTAATTAATCTAACTACCCAACCCATCAATTATTAGGTTATCACTTATTTACAAGTCATGGAAAACTCTAATGTGCCTTGGTGGTCTAGACTTCATGCATCCTTACAAGGAACCTCATGCAAGCCTATCTCTCGTGACCCCGGTCATCACAAGGAAGCCAACTCCTCCTAACATGGCCCAACAATAAATCACAAGAGGCTCTACCACAAAAATATATGAAAATAATACTTAAAGTAGCCAAAAAATTCCACACATACTCTCACAACATATGAAAGGTTACAACAACATCCATATAGCAAAATGAGCCTCTTGGCTAGCAATAAACAAAGGCATAACAAGCCATCAAATGTTGCCATCAAATAAAGAATAACATCATAGCAAGGCCTACTCACTTGCTGGTCCAAAACGACATAAAAATCATCTCAATCATCCATGGCCTATCCACATGGAAGAGAGTCTAAAATATCCATAATGGTATAGAGAAGTAAATATACATAAAACATCAAAATACATCAAGACTGATAAAAGCCAAATCTGGAAAATATTAACAGACCTAAAAAACAACCTCTGGTACAAAATCCATTTGGGAAAATACCTCAGAAATGACCAAAAACTCACAAAATACAACACACAGGCAGGTTAGCACTTTTGCCCAGTAGGACAATGCTTCTATCGAAAAGGACAACGCTTCTGCCAAAAAGGACAACGCTTCTGCCAAAAAGGATAGCACTTCTGTCGAAAAGGACAGTTCTTCTGCCAAAAGGACAACGCTTTTGCCAAAAAGGAGAGCGCTTCTGTCGAAAAGGACAACACTTTTGCTAAAAGGACAACACTTCTGTTGCACAGAGCAACACAAATGCAATACAGGACATTGATTTTGCACAATAAGACAACGCTTTTGCACAATATTTATGAAAAACTTAGAAATTTCTTAGGTAAAATAATAAAATTTATACTTTACAAGCCTAACCCTGAATATCAAAGATACAGATTTAAGAAGAATAAAGACAAATCTTGTTACATTGCTGATGAAGGAGTGACTAATGATTTTGATGAGGATACAACAGACAATGGATGGGTTTTTGTTTCTATAACAGAAGATCAATTGGCACCTACTGCTCAACTGATAGAATAGGCCTTGGCAGCTAAAGTTGAAGTAAAGGATGAGTGGATCATTGATTCAGGATTCTCACATCATATGACATGAGATAAAGGTAAATTCTTGAACTTTCAAGAATACAATGGAGGCTTAGTAATATTTGGAGATGATAAAGCTTGTTTGATCAAAGGTAAGGGTACAATATCTCTTGATGGTAAGCATAACACTGACAATGTTTACTATGTTGAAGGATTAAAGCATAATCTTTTGAGTGTTGGTCAATTAGTTGAGAAAGGATTTCAGTTACAATTCAAAAATGGAAAATGCAAAATCATGAATAGAACTGGTTTGGAAATTGCAACCGGCAATCAGACTAGAGGTAATATCTTTCATTTGAATAATAGTGAAAAGACATGCTTAATTGCACATATTGAAGAAAGTTGGCTATGGCATAAGAGACTCTGTCATGTAAACTTTGATTGCATGGTGAAAATCAGTACTATTAAGGCAATTAGAGATTT
Organism: Cryptomeria japonica; assembly: GCF_030272615.1. Classification (NCBI taxonomy): domain Eukaryota; kingdom Viridiplantae; phylum Streptophyta; class Pinopsida; order Cupressales; family Cupressaceae; genus Cryptomeria; species Cryptomeria japonica. The sequence goes on from NC_081411.1 coordinate 491,708,085, forward strand.
ACCTAAAATTGTCAAACCTCACAATACAGTATGTAAGGAATGTCAATTTGGAAAACAAGTTAGAGCTAGTTTCAAAAGTATTCCAGAAAAATCCAATAATGCTCTTGATTTAATTCATATTGATTTATGTGGTCCAGCTAGAACTAAAAGCTTACAAGGTGATAGATATTTCATGCTAATCATTGATGACTATTCTAGAATGTGTTGGGTTACTTTTCTTAGAGAAAAATCAGAAGCACTTGGAAAGCTCAAATTGTTCAAAGCAATGGTAGAAAATGAAACCAGTAAGAAAATCAAATGTCTAAGCTCAGATCAAGGAGGAGAATTTACATCTAAGGAATTTAATACATTCTGTGAAGTAAATGGAATCAGAAGACAACTATCAGCACCTCAGACACCACAACAGAATGGAGTTGTTGAAAGGAAAAACAAAACTATCTTGGATGCAGTAAGAAGTATGTTATCAGAAGAAAACCTACCACATGTATATTGGAGAGAGGCAGTCAGTACAACGGTCTATACATTCAACAAAGTTCACATCAAAGGTGAAACCGGTAAGATCCCTCATGAACTATGGTTTGGTATTACTCCTACTCTTAAATATTTCAGAATTTTTGGAAGTAAATGTTATATCAGAAGAGATGAGTATATTGGAAAATTTGATCCTAGAAATGATGAAGGAATATTTATTCATCTAAGAGCAAGACATATAGATGTTTTAATAAATGATTGCAGAAAATTGTTGAAAGTACAAATGTAAAGATTGATGAACAATTCATAGGAACTTCAAGGTATATAGACTCTGAACCGGCAACATAAATTTTGACAAATGAACCTACACTGAATCCACCGGTACAGAATGAAGATCTAGTTACCTCGGTATCATCTAAAAATTCCACAGTAACTGAGGACAATAGCAAACAAAGACACCCCGATATGTAAGATTGAATCATTCTGAAGATCAAATAATTGGAAACAAGTACAAAGGAGTTATGACAAGAGGAAGATTGACAAATGAAGAGGTATGTCTTATTTCTCAAATTGAATCATCATCAGTTAATGAGGCATGTGAAGATAAATATTGGATTAAAGCAATGGAAGAAGAATTAGAACAAATTGAGAAGAATAACACTTGGATATTAGTTCCACGGCCTAAAGATAAAAATGTAATTGGAACCAAATGGGTATTCAGAAACAAACTTAATGAAGATGGTAAGGTTATCAAAAATAAAGCAAGACTAGTGTGTAAGGGATATTCTTAGAAAGAAGGAATTGATTGCAATGAAACCTTTGCACCGGTAGATAGAATTGAGGCAGTCAGATTATTTTTGGCTTTTGCAACACATAAGAACTACAAAGTATATCAAATGGATATTAAATGTGCATTTTTGAATGGATATCTTGAAGAAGAAGTTTACATTGAACAAGCTGATAAATTTTCTTTGACAGATAACAAAGATATGGTTTGCAAGTTAAGAAAAACTTTGTATGGATTGAAGCAAGCTCCAAGAGCTTGGTATGCAAGATTGGATAAGTATCTTTTGAAGATTGGTTTTTCTAAAGGTAATGCAGATAGCAATTTATATTATAAAGTGACTAATGATGACATCTTGGTTATAGAAGTTTTTGTTGATGATATAATCTTTGGAGGAGAAGATGGATTATGTAAAGAATTTTCTATTAAAATGCAGCAAGAATTTGAAATGTCTATGATTGGAGAAATAAAATTCTTTTTAGGATTGTAGATTTCATAGACTGATAAAGGTATATTCTTGAGTCAATCCAAGTACTTAAAAGAGTTACTAAAGAAATTTGGGATGAAGAACTCTAAACCGGTAAGCACACTTATGACTACAAATGACAAACTATCACTAAGGGATGAATCTACACCTGTTAATCCAACTAGATACAAATCTATGATAGGAGGTTTATTGTATTTGACACAAACTAGACCTGATATTATGAATGCAGTATGTATTGTTTCAAGATTTCAGAGTAATCTTAGAGAAAATCATGAATCAGCAGTAAAAAGGATTTTCCGATACTTACAAGGCACTATAAATATTGGATTATGGTTTCCTAGAGATGAAAACTTTGAATTATGTGCATACACAGATGCAAATTGGGCAGGAGATGTGGATGATAGAAAAAGCACCACCGACAGAGCATTCTTTCTTGGAAGCAAACTAGTTTCTTGGTTGAGTAAGAAACAAAGTTGTACATCTTTATCAACAGCAGAATCAGAATATGTTGCAGCAGCAACTAACTATACACAGGTACTATGGCTTAAGAAAATGTTGAAAGACATAAAGGTAAAATGCAAGGAACTTATTACTATCTATTGTGATAACACTGTAGCAATTGATATATCTAAGAATCCGGTATTACATTTTAAAACCAAACATGTTTCTATCAAATTGAATTTTCTAAGGGAAAATGTTGAAGCAAAGGAAATAAAACTAGTTTATGTGAATACTAAAGAGAAGATTATAGATATCTTTACTAAACCTCTGCCTAAGGAGACTTTTGAATATCTCAGAGACCAGCTTGGGGTCATACCCCCACCAGTAGAGACTTAGGAAGTTGATGTTTGTCATCAACCGACAAAATTAACAGAGAAATATTTTACTCCGGCTTTGATGAGGAAGCTACTTCTCAGGGGGAGTAGTTGGTATACTAAATTGATTGGTATTTTGTATATGAACTTGGCTTGGTAATAACTTTGGCATTTGATGTCAAACAGGGAGAGATTGGTATGGAAAAACACAAGGAAAACACATGTTGCTCCCAGGGGGAGAGATTGTTATTTGGGAGAGACTATTACTCTCTTTATATTTATTTTGATTTCTGGTTATGGTCTCTTTTTGGGAGATTGTTGGTTTTTGATATTTGACATTTTTGTTTTGGCACTTTGATGGTTTTTCCATCTTGTGTTGCCATCAATGCCAAAGGGGGAGATTGTTGGTATTTTGGTATGGTTTTGCCATTGATGTCAACACCTACTAAACACTTATCAACTCTGGCACTTTGGAGTATCAACAACATTCACCGGTATCTGGTACACCGGTAGGATATAATGATCACCGACACTTGGAATGATATGGAAAAAACTTGGTTATGTCGAAGACATCATGTGGACACCTTGTCTTGGAGTTTTGTTTATTGGTATATTCGTATTTGCATATTTGCTGTTACTGACAAATAGGTCCAGGTTACATTGGCAGGTTTATCTTTTTCAGATCAGCATGGCACACTATGAAGGTGACTTATTATTATTGTAAATGCATTAAGCCGACATGTTGAATCGGTTATTGCATCAGGTATTAATTAATTTCTAAATTAATTTAATTGTATTATCCTTTAGAGCTGACCTACTAAAATTGGTCTTAGGGTATGGTATAAATGTAAGATCTTATTTGTAAGATTGAATGTGGAATGGGAAAAAGGATTGTGTGAAGGTATATACGAGAATAAGAAGAGCCATACATGCACAAATAATTTGAAGATTGAAGGAGGGTTTTTGTGAAGACAATCAGAACTACACCGGTACTGAATCCAGCATATGAAGATGCTATTTTGAGCAGTACATTCTTATTGGATTTAACCATCCAATTGTAGTCAATGTGACTCCTATTTGGTGATTGAGCAGCGAGCTCTAGGTGCTTGGCCTTTCTGCATGTGCAGACCCCATTTGTATACACTTACTATCTACAATCATATCATCTGATTGTGGGTAAGGTTTCCCACCGTGGTTTTTCCCCTTATAGGGTTTCCATGTACAAATATTGGTGTTATGTGTTGTGGATGACTTTGTCTTTTTGTTTCATGCATTAATCCTTACCGATATTGCAATTAACTGTTAAAATTGTATACCAACATATTAGACTGGTTTACCAGTATTAAGCATTAAGTTGGTTTAATTGTTTATTGGTTTGAATTTGCTTGAAAACTGATTCACCCCCCCCCCCCCCCCCCCCACTCTCTCAGTTGTCTCTGAGACCTAACAAAAAGATCATCCCAAACAACATCCTAAAGTCTCAGCATAAGATCTGATCATTTCAGAATATACCGGAGGGAATATCAACCGGAACACGAACAAGAACACCAGGAACCAGTAACCAAAGAACAACAAACCAGATCAGGAAATATTTACAAGCTCATTGGAAAAACTCACAAGAATATGTTGACATCAAAGACAACAACATATCCATGTCCAAAAACCAAATCCAACAAACTACAACAATCTCCCAACAACCTCAACAACTCAACACAAATTTTGGTCACTTAAGTGATCCTTGTTACGTAGACCCTGTAGTTGTATGTTGGTTGGTTTTTGTGCACTTGTGAAAGTTTAGAATGGGAAGGTTTGATGCAAATGTAACCCCACAACTCCGCAAGTAGTAATTGGTAAAGGAAAATGCACCTTGTAAAGTTGATGAATAATGATGAACAATTAGTACCAAACCGGTACTGAGAGGGGGGGGTGAATTAGTACAGGCAAAAAAACTTTCCCTGAACCAGTTTGACTACAAATACTGCACTTAACTGATAAATAGTATCACAGGTCTAAATCAGGGCACTATTGGTAAAACACAATGAGAATGTGAAAGACATAAACCGGTAACACTTAGATATCCACACAATCTAATATCTCATTTCCACTTCACCCGTATGCATAAACAAGTAATATATCATCAGAAATATAATGATTGTTGTTTCAACATGCTTTACCACTTGAAAGAAAATATTAAAGCATCACACATGACACACTGATTTTTCATGTGGAAATCCAACTGGGAAAAACCACGGTGGGGATGAATACCCACAAGCTGTTCTTTGAACTCTTCTGAAGTCCACTTTGTTAGGAGCCTAGTCCGGTTAAAGACTTTTACAATAGGTTCTGATAGGAACCAATTCTGCTAGAGACCACCCGGTTAAGGGATGGCTAAATACCCAGTTAAAGGTTAAAACCCTGTTAAAGGTTACCTCGCAAGAGGATTTGAAGAACTCATTGAATTGAGTCACCCTGTTAAAAGGATTTACACAAAATCCTATTAAAGCTACCCGGTTAAGGGATTTTCCAACTACTAAAATGGTTAGAAGTCAACAGGTAATACACTGATATGATAATAACACACAATGCCAAGGCAGATCCTCTTTAGCTCCTTTGCTTCTGCAATCACACTCTGCAGGTATCAACACACTTCTCCGGTCTGGCAAGAATCAAGTATCTCTTCACTTGGATACACATGAAATATTTTCCAACAACTTCAAAATGAAAAACATCATTGACCTTATAGGAAATAGACAGGTCGGTAGCATAAACCCTAAACCCTAAACATTTAGGTTTAACGATTCAGTCGGTTCAATCCTGACTGTTAATCATACTGCATTAAATACATCAGTCTTGAATAGATCTCAAAATGTTCTCCACCGTTCATTCTTTGCTGCTTCAGGAAGTTGATAACCCATCACGCACTCTCCATCATTTATAGAGACTTTGCTCATTCCTGAGGTAGATAGGATCAAACTTCTTCATGCAAGATCCTCAAGGAAACCCTTCACGTGCACAAGGTTGTTGTGTCAACATGATCTAATCTTCATTACAATGCTAACTCATCACAAGATGTCATCGATTGAATCACACAGGCTTGGAATGCATCAATCGAAAACCTTGAAGCTGAGACTACCAACCGATAGTCATGTCAAATGAAACCCCGATACAAAACTTCCCATATACCGGTTCTCATTCCAACATACCGCTTCACTTTTTCACATATACCGGTTCACAATATCATACTATTTCTCTTACCAGTTTGCTTACTTCAATATACTGGTTCATACTTCAGCATATTGACATCAATGAAAACATACAATATCATCATGTCATCAAGCTCTGCACATATGCCAACAATCTCCCCCTTTGGCATTGATGGCAATATACAAAGATATCTCTCTGCTTCACATCTTCTCCCCAATACTGCAAATATCTTCTCCACTTCACATCTTCTCCGTCTTTGACAACAATGCCAAAGTGGAGGCACAAACAACTATGTTCCACTATGCTGCTCCCCCTAAGGAGTAGCATCCTTCAACACACCAATCTTGAAAAAGATTTATCAATGCAATACCTGACTGATGTGGAGCACACACCTTTAGTTCACCTCTTGAAGGGGCAACACCCCTAATTCACCTCTTAAATAGGTAAATGTAGCCTTCGGTAGAGGCTTGGTGAATATGTCTACTAATTGCTCCTTACTGGAAACATGTTCCAATATAACTTCTTTGTTATGAACCTTCTTCCTCAAGAAATGATACTTGAGCTCGAAGTGCTTGGTTCTAGCATGCAAAACCGGATTCTTGGAACTATTAATTGCACTTGTGTTGTCATAGAATATACTCACCGGTTCAGATAAGAAACTTTGAAACCACTTAATACATGCTTCATCCAAATTGTCTGAGTGCAGTTCATAAATGCTGCAACATATTCTGCTTCTTACTCATCCATGAGACTAGTCTACCACCAAGAAATAATGCACCACCGGTTGTGCTCTTCCAATCATCCACATTACCGGCCCAATCAACATCTGTAAACACTTTGAGGTTGAAATCATTATTGTATGGATACCATAATCCATAGTCAATAGTTCCCTTCAGATATCTAAGAATCCGCTTGACTGCTACCAAGTGGGATTCTCTTGGAGTTTTCTGGAACCATGTAGTAATGCCCACTACATGTACAATGTCCGGTCTGCTTTGTACTACATAGTGCAACTTAACATTCATTGATCGATATTCCTTCTCATTCACCAACACTAAGTCATCCTCTTTTGACAATTTACAACCGGTCACCATCGGTGTACCAACCGGTTTGTTGTCTTCCATGCCAAAGGTCTTCAACACTTCTTTGACATACTTGGACTGAGTGATAAAGATACCATCTTTCATTTGTTGAGTCTATAGTCCAATGAAGAACTTAATCTCCCCTATAAGTGACATCTCAAATTCCTTCTTCATCTCATCTGCAAAATCATGACTCATCTTGTCATCTCCACCAAAAATTATGTCATCAACAAATGCTTCACATATCAGAATCTAATCTCCTTCTGACTTCAAATAGATAATGCTATCTTCACTTGTTCTTTCAAATCCAATCTTCACAGGATGGGAGTGTAAGCGTTCATACCATGCTCTAGGTGTCTGCTTCAATCCATACAAGGCTTTATGTAGCCTACACACCAACTCACTATCTTCTGATAGGGCAAACCCATCTGGTTGCTCTATATACACCTCCTCTTCAAGTATTCCATTCAGGAATGCAGATTTTGCATTCATTTGATGTACTTTGAATCCCTTGAAGGCTGCATATGAAAGAAGCATACAAACTCCTTCCAATCTAGCTACTAGAGAAAAGGTTTCTCCATAGTCTTCTCCTTCTTCTTGAGCATATCCCTTACACACCAGTTTGGCTTTGTTTCTTACCACTGTGCCATTTTAATTCAACTTATTTTTGAAAAACCCATTTGGTGCCAATGACATTTTTATGCTCAGGTCTGGGTACCAAAGACCATGTGCCATTCTTTTCTATTTGGTCAAGTTCCTCTTCCATTGCCTTGATCCAGTCTTCATCTTTATGTGCCTCTTTGAAAGTTTTAGGCTCAAATCCAGAGATCATGCAAGAGTTTTCTTTGACCTTTTTTATTGTAAGAATTCCTGCATCCTTGTCTCCCATGATCTGCTTTGGATCATGATTCAGCTTTACATACCTAGGAATGATCTTAGTTGTTTCCTCTTGTTTTTCTTCTTCATCCTCATCTTCATCAGCATCAGCATCTACCGGTATAGGAGCATTGTTACTAGTACTAGGCTGTTTTGCAACCGGTTCCCAGAAGGTTACAACCGGTTCATCTACCACTTGCTCACTGTCGGTTTCCTTAGGTTTCTTAGAGGTTTCATCAACTCTGACATTAATACTTTCAACAATTCTCTGAGTCTTATTGTTGAAACACTTGAGAGCTTTGCTCTTGGTGAAATATCCTAGGAATATTCCCTCATCACATTTTGCATCAAACTTGCTCTGGTGTTCACTCCTCTTGATATAAAACTTGCTACCAAACACTCTAAAGTAGCTTACTACAGGAGTCTTACTAGTCCAATACTCATAAGGTGTTTTATCCTTACCTTTCTTGATGAGTACCCGGTTCATAATGTAGATTGCAGTGCTCACCGCTTCTCTCCAAAAAGTGTGAGCAACTTTTCCTTGAATCAGCATGGTTTTGGCTGCTTCAACTATAGTCCGATTGTTCCTTTCTACTAGGCCATTCTATTGTGGAGTCCGAGGGGTAGACAGTTGCCTCTTGATACCATTTTATTCACAGTACTTATCAAACTCACTAGAAGTGAACTCACCTCCTTGGTAAGTTCTAAGGCATTTGATTCTCTTACCACTTTCTTTTTCAACTAGTGCTCTAAAGGCTTTGAAATTTCCAAAAGCTTCAGACTTGTCTTTCAAGAATGTGACCCACATCATTCTTGACAAGTTATCAGTGAGAATCATAAAGTACCTATCTCCCTGCACACTCCTAGTTTTCATAGGACCACACAAATCAGTATGCACAAGATCAAGTAAATTGTTTGCAGTGAAAGATTTACCTTTGAAGGTTGAGGAAGACATTTTCCCCAATTGACACTCTCTGCACAAAGGATTCTCCACTTTTCTCAGCACAGGCAATCCTCTAACTTCCTTGATCTTACTGGCCTTCACAATATTATCAAAGTTTACATGGCAGAGTCTCCTATACCATATCCAACTATCATCAAACTTAGTCATTAGACATGTACTGATATTTGCATTCAGCTGAAATAAGTTACCTTTGGTCTGTATACCGGTGGCCATCAGTTCACCACTCTTTCCTTTTATTTTGCACACTCCATCTTTGAATTCTAGAGTGAGTCCATTATCATTTAGCTGGGCAACACTCAAAAGGTTGTGCTTGAGACCTTCTACCCAATACACATTATCAGTGCTACTTTTTCCGTTTAGAGAGATGGACCCTCTTCCTTTTACTATACATGGTGCATCATTACCAAATCGGACCACACCACCATCATACTCTTCCAGAGATAGAAACTTACTCCGGTCACTAGTCATGTGGAGAGAACAACCACTGTCAATAATCCACTCATTGGAATTATCAAAGCGGGAGACAAGAGCCTTCTTGTCTGACACATCTTCCTTAATTGCTACAAACACAATGTCTTCACTTTATTCATCGATGACACCTTCATCAACTGCTACAAAATAGTTTCTCTTATTTTCTCCTTTGAACTTCTTGAACTTCTCCAGTTTGTCCTTATTTTCACCATTGGGACAGTTTACAGCAATGTGTCCTATCCTATTGCAAAAAAAGCATTTCAAAGGGAGCTTACCTCTGTATTTACCAGTTCCCTTAGGAAGTCTCTTGGCAAGAAGAGCTTCAAATTCCTTCAGGATCTCATCATCATCCATTTCTCTACTTTGTCTAGGTTCACAACTGGTACTTACTTCTTTTCCCTTTCTAGATAGTGTAGTAGATGCTTTAAAAGCTAAATCAACCTTCTGAACACTACCATCATAACTGTTTAGCTCATAAGCGGTCAACTTAGCAATGGTAGAATCAAGGGACACCTTTGTCTTGTCAATAAATCTCAACTCCTGAATAGCGGCAACCCTTATTGCATAGACTGGTAATAAGATTCTCAAAACTTTGCTAACAACAGTGGAATCATCTATTTTACCTCCTGCACTCTTGATGTCTCCAACAACAGTTTTGATTCTTATTCCATATTGTTGAATGGTCTCTCCTGCAACCATCTACATGTCTTCAAACTTTTCCCCAAGGCTCTCTTCCTTAGCTTGTTTCACATGCTCATCACCGCCATAGATATTCTCTAGAGAATCCCATACTTCTTTGGGATTGTCTTTATCCTGAACATCAATAAACTCAATGTCAGATAGACTGCTGATTAGGGCTTCCACGACTTGCCCATTCTCCCAAATCTCTCTTATTTGATCATCAGTGAGAGTACCGGTAGGGATAACATAAGCATTCTCGACATAGCTCCAGTGTTGATCACCCATGCTTCTAATGTAGATCTTCATTATGTCCTTCCATATCTTAAAGTTATCTCTATTGAACTTTGGACCTTCCCTCTTCATCATTAGAGTAGGATCTTTTCCTCAAGCGGTTAAGCTTACAACACAGAGGACCTAGAGGATGCTCTAATACCAATTGATGAATAATTATGAACAGTTAGTACCAAACCGGTACTGAGAGGGGGGGGGTGAATTAGTACAGACAAAAAAACTTTCCTTGAACTAGTTTGACTGCAAAGATTGCACTTAACTGGTAAACAATATCACCTATCTAAATCAGGGCACTATCGGTAAAACACAGTGAGAATGTGAAAGACATAAACTGGTAACACTTAGATCTCCACACAATCTAATATCTCATTTCCACTTCACCTGTATGCATAAACAAGTAATATATCATCAGAAATATAATGACCATTGTTTCAACATGCTTTACCACTTGACAAAAAATATTAAATCATCACATGAAAAGAATCACACATGACACACTGTTTTTTCACGTGGAAACCCAACTTGGGAAAAACCACGGTGGGGATGAATATCCACAAGTTGTTCTTTGAACTCTTCTGAAATCTGCTTTGTTAGGAGCCTAGTCCGGTTAAAGACTTTTACAATAGGTTCTGCTAGGAACTGATCCTTCTAGGGATCACCCGATTAAAGGTTACCTCGCAAGAGGATTTGAAGAACTCATTGAATTGAGTCACCCTGTTAAAGGATTTACACAAAAGCCTGTTAAAGCTACCCGGTTAAGGGATTTTCCAACTACTAAAATAGTTAGAAGTCAACAGGTAATACACTGATCTGATAACAACACACAATGCCAAGGCAGATCCTCTTTAGCTCCTTTTCTTCTGCAATCACACTCTGTAGGTATCAACACACTTCTCTGGTCAGACAAGAATCAAGTATCTCTTCACTTGGATACACATGAAACATTTTCCAACAACTTCAAAATGAAAAACATCATCGACCTTATAGGAAATAGACAGGTCGGTAGCATAAACCCTAAACCCTAAACATTTAGGTTTAACGATTCAGTCGGTTCAATCCTGACTGTTAATCATACTGCATTAAATACATCAGTCTTGAATAGATCTCAAGATGTTCTCCACCGTTCATTCTTTGCTGCTTCAGGAAGTTGATAACCCATCACGCACTCTCCATCATTTACAGAGACTTTGCTCATTCCTGAGGTAGATAGGATCAAACTTCTTCATGTAAGATCCTCAAGGAAACCCTTCACGCGCACAAGCTTGTCGTGGCAACATGATCTAATCTTCATTACAATGCTAACTCATCACAAGATGTCATCAGTTGAATCATATAGGCTTGGAATGCATCAACCAGAAACCTTGAAGCTGAGACTACCAACTGGTAGTCATGTCAAATGAAACCCTATTACAAAAATTACCATATACTGATTCTCATTCCAACATACCGCTTCACTTTTTCACATATGCTGGTTCACAATATCATACCGGTTCTCTTGCCAGTGTGCTTACTTCAATATATCGGTTTATACTTAAACATATTGACATCAATGACAACATACAATATCATCATGTCATCAAGCTCTGCACATATGCCAACAAAAGTGGGGTGGGGAGATGTGAAGGGTGTAATACACAAGGAACACCCCATACCTCCACTAGTAAAATTTAAAGCATATTTTAGCACTTGTAGAAGTGTGGGGGTGGAGGAAAGCAAGTTTTGTAGAAAATAGTGTTACCCCACATATCCATAGGTAGAAAATAACGTTCAAATGAAGACTTGTGGAGGTGCAAGAAACAAGCAATAAGAAATACAAAGTGATGAATGTAACCCACAACTTCACAAGTGGTAATGAATAAAGGAAAATGCATCCATATAGGTGCAGAGAGTATCAAGAGATGAGGTGAGATAGACACAGTGTTAATTGTTGAGGTTGTTTAATGCACATGCGTGGCAAGATCTATGGTCAAGATTTAAACTTCAACACAACTACCAATTTCAAATGGTTCATATCAAATGCATTAATTCGAACATGACTGAAGTTGAGCAAGGGCTCAAGAGAAATAAATTCAATGATCAAGGATGTAGTTCCCCTCCCTGACTCATCCTTTTGAGAGGGTGTGATAAACACTTTTAAGTTTGTGTGTGTTCTATTATCTTTGTCTCATTCTTATACCGATTGTCTCTTTGACATTAGTTAATTCATTATGATTTATGTGGATGAAATTATGTCCCAGACTAATATGATGATCAGACTTATGTGTAGTGATCTAGATGCAATCATTATTCATGTATAGATTTGTAAAGCGGAAAAATCGAACCCTAGTCGTTCTCCCCTCCCCAACTCCGAGGAGAGAGAAGGGAGAGTCACTAGGGTTGATGGTTTTCACTTAGGAGGGACTTTACATTCAAAAGAGGGGTTGAAACCCACAAGATCCAATCCCACGCAATGAAAGATTGGATTCTATATGAGTTTCAAGGTTTGTGATAGCAAGGATACCCTCTTTTGTAAAGAATGTAAATAGAAAGATTGAACTAGGAATGCATGTAGAAGCAAGAAAGATTTACTTATAAATAGAAATAGGGATATGATATGAAGCTGCGGACCTGGAATTAGCAGTAAAATGTCGAGATGGCACTGTCCTACAAATTTGAGCAAAAGTTGATGGGACGATGGCGCCCGGCATGCACACGGTCCTCCGAAAAATCCGCGAAACGAAGGGGGATCTGTTCGTCTCTGCACAAGGATTCCAGATCTTCAATTTCAGCCGCGTACCTGCAACCTACACACAGAAAAGCGAAGATGATTGGGGGGTTAGGGATTAGGGGTTTGCCCTTAGGTCAAACCCCGGTTTTGGAATTAACCAAGAAATGAGAAATGCTGTAAATGTAATGTAAAACAAGTACTAATACCTTGTTGTAAGGATGTTTGTATCCTTATATGCGAAGGTATAGATGTTGTTGTTTTTTGTATGTTGTATATTGTAGTATGTGATCTCCTCTTCAATGGTTGAATCCTTGTCTTGAATGCAACACTTAGCCTTGAATGGAGACTTAGAATGATCAATTGCTTGAAGGAATGTTTGAATGCTTGAATGCTTGAATGCTTGAATGTTTGAATATCGTTTCCACCTTTTTCCATCCTCATCAAAATGGGAGAGGAAAAGTAGTTTATATACTTGCCAATTAGGGTTAAAAGACTGATTTTCCCGACCTTAGGCCGACTAGGAAATGTTATTTTCCAAATTGCAAACAAAAAGGCCCGAAGTCCCATAGGAGACCGGGCCCAAAATAGGGCCAGGGACTAGGACGCTGGGCGCCATGGTCCTGGGGGACCAGGGTGCTGGGTGCCCTGGTCCTGAAGGACCAGGGCGCTGGGCGCTCTGGTCCCACCTCCCGGGACAGCAGGGTGCAAGGAGGATCAGGCCAGGGTGCTGGAAAAATGCAGTTTTTGATGTTGTGGACAAGTTTCGGGGTCTCCATTCAGGTTCAGTGTTGCGTCGCCATCATGAAGACCCAAATGCAGTCAAAATTGCAAGTGTCGCAATTTTAGGATGCTACAAGATTATATTACTTATGAGGATATGATGACATATTATTATTGCTAACCCCACTTTATGATTGTAATGGACAAGATGATGCTTTGTTGATTACAACTATCTTACTACTGTATTCATGATAGAGACGATGGCATACCACTCACTACGAGCATGATATGACATTGCGATTCTCTCTCACTTGCCTGATCATTTATGATATATATTATGGTATATGTTGCTTCGTGGTTATTGGTGGTTGTAGGATTGCATGCACCAGACATCAACTCCACCTGGTCTCAAAGGTCTGAGTGTGTCTTTATCCCAATGGTAAGTTGTTGGAGATGGCATTTGTTTCTCTCTCATACTCTAGGCTTAGTTGTTCACCTTGTCAATTGTGTTGTGGCATAAGTGGTGGTTAGAATCTTGTGTCGATGTTGACCCTTTTTTCGGGTTGCTTGAGGTGGTGTGAGTGTGTGCTTATTATTTAATTATTAATTTGACTAATGTAATTTATCAATGTTTAAATTAATTTATCATATAGTATGGATATTTAATTATTTGGATTATTTATTATTGAGGTTTTATAGTTGGCTTGATTAATTTAATTGAGTTTAATTTATTTGACTTATTTGATTTAATATTTAACTGATTTGTATTATTTATTATTTAATAATTTATTTATTTATTGTTCTGATTAATTGAGAAAAATAGGTTTTAAGGACCCGAAACCTTTAACAAAAGAGAGTAATATCAAACATTAAGAGTCCAGAGCATAAGAACCACTAACAGAACGACTGGCAAAAAGGCCAACAAACCAAAAAGACAGCTAAGAAAAAAATAGCAAGGAAACAAAGAAAGCGCTACACAGCTATAGTCTTCAACAGATTCTCCGCCTTCACCAACTAGTCATAGGTGGCCCCAACAACTTTGAGGTCATCCAGGTCCTTGTTGGGTTTCTTTTCTTTCTTTTTTCCTCTAGTCCGGGTTCTAGGTCCTTGAGCTTCCCCTATACCTTCTGTGTTCGGTTCAATATCCAGGATCTCCTTCTCTTCATCCAGTTTACTGATGAGGGTGTTTGTATTGTTAGCAAAAATCTTCAGGATACTTAAGCTCTATTCGGCAATACTCTTCAGACACTCCTCAATTTTACTGACTTTATTAGCAGTGTCTGAGATAGTTTTCTCATTAGCGTCAGCAAGGTTTTTCCTTTCCAACATATCTTTCTCTATTTTTTCAAACCTGGGGTTGAAGGAGTCTCTTATGTTTTCAACCTTTGCAATGGTATTTTTTAGGTCCTCTATGTAATCTGCCATGGTCTTCCCTTCCCCGACGTTGATGGTTTCCAATATCTGAATTCTGTTATTGAGTTTTTTGTTGTCATCCACAACTTTCTTTTAACCAGTTATAAGCCATTCCATAGTGTCCATGAAACCTTGCATACCCTCTATAGGAGGGATATGGGGAGGATCAACCTTACCAGGGGTTTCCTGTTCCTTTTTAGGGGTGTCCTGAATAGTAGTTGTGTCTTTGACCCTAAGAGCCTCTCCCATGGTGACCTTCTCCGAGTTTTGTTAAGCTTCTAAGGTCCTTTCCTACTTATAAACCTCCAGCTCCTTGACATTCTCCTCCTTCCTCTTTTTCTTGTTTCTAGTCTGGGTGTCTACTTTGGATTTATTTTTCAGCGACCCTTGAGGATTCTCCTTCTCTGAGTCTTCAGAGACCTCCTCCTCCAAGGAAAGGCTAATCTGGATTCTGCCTTTAGGTTTTTTTCCTTTGGAGGAAGAAGGTCTTGTTTTAATGTGTTTCCTCTTCTTACCAATTTCATATTCTAAAACATTCATACTCTCTTAAGAATCGCTCGATGGGTCAGTGTCAGTCTCCTCATCCACTGAAAAGGCAGAATCAAACCCATCCTCCTTAGACTCTATAGAGGGCTGCATGCGGCCAATTTGATTGGCCTTGAGATGGTCATAAATGAGGACCATCAAACCTTGGTGCACAGCAGTATCCCCCATAGGGTTTTCTTTATAGGCCTTTATGGTTGCATTCATCGAACATAGTAGAAAATAAGGAAAATTAACCTTCTCGTCATGCCTAAAGTGATTTAGCAAGATGAAATGGTACCCATAAACTTTTGTAAACCTACCATCTAAAGTAATGTAGTGCATTAAAACAAAGAGGACATCTCACCAAGGTTTAACAAAAGCTCTGGGTGGGTAGTAAGTTTTACTTAACTTAACCAGTCATTTTTTCTCCTTCTCGGTTTCCGGGTATCTTTTGATGGCCTCCTTACTGACTTTCGTATCTCTGTAGAAGTTGCACCCTTCCCTTCTGAGGCCCGTGGCTTGGGCGATGAGGTCTTTGTCAATTTCTACAGTCTGGTCCCCCATTTTTAGCATACCCTTTCTCCAATTTTTGCAGAAAAAACTGGTAATTATGCCATCCCGTCTGTGGAGTTTTTCCATGAATTTTGAAAGACCACCCTTTTGTAGAATACTCCAGACCTCCTCCTTCTGTTTCCATTCTTTGCAGCTACTTGGCTCATATTGCCTCCTGTTACCACCCATTTTTTCTTTGTTAAGGGCCGGATTTTGAAACTTGCAGAATGGATTAGCTAGAAAGCTTTTCGGAACTATCAAATTAACCCAGAAAGCATGGGAATTGATGGACAATTTATTATGATAAATGAGGCTCTCATTATTATAATAACTTGAAGTACTCCGATTAGACCTTTTAATTATTATTAGGTACATCAAAAATCTTAGGAGTGCTTGTGTATTGGTCCTTGAAGATGATTTGTTTGACATTTTCAAGGAGTGCTTGTTCTCTCATCCATGTAGTCATTTCATCCTTGTTAACTGCCGCATTAGCTGCCCAGTCAGTAGAGCCGTTGGCCTCTCAGTAGATGTGGGATATGTGGCATTTTTTGAAAGTGTTGATGAGATCTTTAACGGCTTCAATAATATTGTTGATTGACCATGAGGGCTTTGAGGTCCCCTTTAGACATTTAATAATATTGTTTGAGTACCCTTCAAGCCATAAGTAAGGGTAGTTCCATTTTTTAGCTAGGATTAAGCCTTGGAGAGCTGCCATGGCTTCATCTTTATGATTTGTTTGGCTTCCAATAGGGACAATAACCATTTCCTTGCAATTTCCCTTGTCATCTCTAAAAATAGCTCCACAACCAGCTGGGCCCGGGTTTCCTTTTGCAACACCATCAAAGTTAACTTTGAACCAACCATGAGGAGGGGTTTTCCATCTAGCTTCAAGTCTTTTATTGTGTTTGGGGTCAGGGCTATCAAATACCATCAAATTCCATGAGCTTAGGATGATAGATTCCAAAGGGTTGTTCGAGAAACAAGGGCCCTCCATGATCCCAATATTTTCCACAATCGCCCATTGAATTTTTTGGAACACAATATCTTGATTGAGGGATAGGTTTCTAAAGATACGATTGTTTCTTTCTTTCCATAATCCCCATAGGATGTGAGGGAGAGATAGCTGCCACAAAGATCTCAAGAAGGAGTTAGTCCAATGAAAATTCCAGGAGGAAAACAGGTCACTGATTGTGTTAGGAAACACCCAGTCAATGCTAAAACTCTTTAGAAATCTTTCCCAGACAGAGGCAGAATAGGAACAAGGAATGGTAGGTGGTCCACAGACTCTTCCTCTTGGTGACACAGAGCACATCTATTAGGGAAGGCAAAACCTCTGCTCTTAAGGTTGTCTAGGGTCAATATCTTATTTTGAAGGATGGTCCAGTAAAATAAATTGATTTTGGGAGTAAGACCCTTAATCCAGGATTTAGACCAATAAGGATTACCATGAGGGATGGAGGAAAGGACACAGTACATAGAAGAAACAATTAGAGAACCTTTGGGATCATATTTCCAAATAAGAGAGTCTTCCTCTTTATTCAGCCAGACCGAAGACAAATGAATCTTGAGCTTAGAAAGGCTAGAATAGATTCTTTCAATGTTTTGTCATTTGTTACCAGTCCATTAATCAACAACTGAGGAGCTGAAAGTTTTAATATAGGAGGGAGAAAGGGGGGCCCATTCATTGAATTCAGTCAAGGGTTTATCAAAAAGCCAAGGATCCTCCCAGAATTTGACTTTCCTGCCATTTCCTACTTTTGAGATTACTCCTTTAGCAATGCTTTCTTTACACTTAGAGGCATGGTTCCATATATGGGAACCATTAATATTGAGATCCAACTTTATAAAACAAGAAAGAGAAGAGGACAAAAGAGAGTACTTACTTCGCCATATTTTGCACCATTCAGTATCTGCATGGAACATTCTTCAAACCTATTTTGACAGAAGAGCTTCATTTAAGGTTCGGATTTTCCTCAGGCCCAGACCACCTCTGCTTTTTGGTCTACAAACCTGATCCCAAGCCACCAAAGACATTCTTTTTTTGTCCTCAATCCCAGACCATAGGAATTTTCTTTGAATTTTCTCGATAGCATCAACATACTTTACTGGAATTCTAAAGAGACTTAGTGCATAGATCAGAATACTTTGAAGAGAAGCTTTAAGAAGTTGGAGCTTTCTAGCTTGACTTAAAAGGGCTCCTTTCCAACTAGCTAGTTTTTTATGAAACTTATCCACTAGAGAGCTCCAAAAAAGATCAGAAGGTGCGATGCCCATGGGGAGGCCAAGATAGGTCGCTGGAAGATCAGCAGTCCTATAATCCAGGATTCTACTGATTCTCTATTGTCTTCTCTCAGGAGTATTAATGAAGAAAACTTCACTTTTGACCCAATTAATAAGCTGACCAGAAGCTGAGGCAAAGTTACAAAGAGTACTCTTCAATATTTTAGCTTTAGAGATGCTCGAATCACCCATGATGATAGTATCATCGACAAACTATTGGTGGGAGCAAATGAGGTTAGCAGAGGAAGGTTGGAGTCCCTTAAAGGAGCCTTGCAAAACCATATTTTCCATTGACCTTCCAAAATATTCTGCCATGATGATGAAGAGGATGGGGGATATGGGATCCACTTGCCTTAATCCTCTAGAAGCTTGGAAAAAGGGGGAAGGTGAACCATTGACAAGAACAACAAAAGAGGCAGAGGTGATAAGTTGGCTGAAGAGATCAATAACTCTAGTGGAGAAGCCAAAAGCCATAAGAACCTTTACTAAAAAAGGTCAGTCAACCCTATCATAAGCTTTGGAGAGATCAAGCTTGAGGATGAGACCTTGCTTCTTTGCTCTAACAAGAGAGTGGATATTCTCATGGACAATTATAATAGAGTCAAGAATTTGTCTTCTAGGGACAAAACCATTTTGCTGGTGATTAATCAAAGCAGGAAGGATAGACAGAAGCCTAGTAGTAAGAACCTTGGAGATGATCTTATAAAAAGAATTGCATAAACTGATGGGTCTAAATTTGTCCATAGAGTCAGCACCTTGGGTTTTGGGGATGAGAGAAATGAAAGTGCCATTGATTTCTTTCAAAAGTTTTTTGGCCCCAAGTAACTCCTTGACTCTGTTGGAGACATCTTTCCCGACAATATCCCAGAAAGCTTGAAAGAAGAATATGGGGAAACCATCTGGGCCAGGCGCTTTATTACCATCAAAAGAGAAAATAACATTTTTTATTTCCAAGGTCGAGGGGATGGAAGAGAGGGAGACATTCATTTGATCATCAATGAGACAAGGGATGTTATGAAGAAAAGAGGATTGAGCTTCAGCATCCAGACTGTGATCCCTTTTAAAGCTTCGATCCTAATTCCTTCCTCCTCAACCAACTCCCCATTGTTCACCTTAAGTTTGGTTATCCTATTAGCTGCTTTGTGCTTGATCATGGACATGTGAAAGAATCTAGTGTTGCTATCTCCTTCCTTAAGCCAAATGCATCTTGATCTCTGCTTCCAGAAAGTTTCCTCTTTAGTGATGATATCATGGTATTTTTTGAGAGTTTCATTTTCATCAGCAATGGACACTGTACTGAAACCATCCTTTTGAATTTAGTCTTGTATTGTCTTAACATCTTCCTGGATTTTGCCTTTGGCCTCAAAGATATTCCCAAAGCTAGATTTATTCCAGGGTCTTATGTTATCCTTTACACTTTTGAGCTTCTTAACAACTTTATACATAGTTGTTCCCTCAACTTGAATACTCCACCATTTCTGAATATTACTTTTGATATCTGGGTGTAGGGTCCACATTTTTTTGAAATCTAGAAGGGAAGAGTCTTCTTTTGTTAATTGAATCAGCAATGAAGGTAATAGGAAAGTGATCTGACCCAACCCTAATATGGGTCATTAGAGAACAAAAATAGTGATTGTACCAATCATCAGAGATGAGAGTCTTGTCAAGACGAACTTGGATAAGATCGTTACCAGTTCTCCTATTGGTCCAAGTGTAATTGCATCCCTGTATTTCCACATCATTGAGAGCCTGAGAATTAATAAAATCCATAAGGGCCAGCTTGCTTTCCAGCTAGGAGGGGCTTCCTCCAAATTTTTCCTCCTCTCTCAAAGGAGTATTGAAATCTCCCATAACCATCCAACTAAGATTTTTGAAGCTATCCCTAGCTTGTATGAGTTTTTTCCAGAAGGAATTTCTAGCCTTCAAAGTGTTGGGAGCATAAATGTTAGTGAGGACCCAAGAAGTGCCATCTTTTAAATGCTCAAATTTTATACAAGAGAAATTGTTTTCCTAGATAAGAACATGTCCTTTGATAGTATTAAGGTTCCAGATGGTAGCTATGCCTCCTGAAGCACCTTTCGAACTACCACCAATAACATTACCATTTTTGAAAAACTTCAAAGATTCAAATTTTTCTTTACTCATTTTGGTTTCTTGGATTAGAAAAACATTAGGTTTATTGTCCCTTATCATATTCCTAATTATGTCATGTTTGTGGGGATTATTGAGTCCCCTTATATTGTTTATTGTTTATGTTTTACTATTGGTTTGATTTTATATTTTATTATGAATGTATATTTATATGGCTTTCACTCATTTAATTAATTAATTAAATTATTATTGGGGTTGATTTATTATTTACTTATTTGTGTTCATACAACTATTATTTTGTTACTATTGATCATCAAATATAATATAAAGTTTACCTACCCCTTATTTATATTGGTTGATTTTGAATGGGTAAGTAAATCATATTGTAAAATAATATTTACCTCGGTAATGTGCATGGTAGGTATAATCTATAGTTTATTGGATTTTTCTGATTGACCAGTGATTTTCAATAGTTTCAATTTTAATTTTAATTTATTCATCCGCCTGTGCATTTTGTTAGGGTTAGCATTTCTAGATTTTCTTCTACACATTGGATTTCTTGGCTAGATATTTTTGGTTGCTTGGATTTGGCTTGGATTTGATTTGTGGATTACGCTTCTTTAGCTTCATTTGCCATTACTTTAATCTTCCGGGTTGGAGATTTTCTTCTCTATGTAATTTTACCTTCCGAGAAAGAATGTATTCGGGAAAAAATTGGGGGGGGGGGTGTAATGTCATGAAATAGCTCCATATTTCAAGTATATATTATAATTTTATTATATAGTTTGGGTAATTTGTTTTAAAAATATTGTTTGGTTTGCAATGAGTTAATGTCTGAGAATTTACCATGAACGACTCTATGTACAATTTATGCTTTTTCTAATGGTTGAATGCATTGCTTGGGTTTTTTATTAGAGTGAAATTGGTTGTTTACAATCCCTATAAGTTTAGGAGTGATTGTTCTTCCTAATTTGTGATTTCCTTTGGTTGATTTGATATTTTACTCTTGTGTGTTGCTGGAAGTTTTCTGTGGCAAGTTGGAAATTGCTTCTGAGCCTTAAAAGAGTGAATTGAATGAATTCCTCTTGATTATCAAGTTTGGAAGGTTATTGCATCCTTTTGGGTGTTTTAGCATTCAATTTTTTATGCCTTCATGATTTTTTGAGTTAATCACATTCTTCATTCTTCTGTTTTCTGAGTTTTTACAAATGCTCTAAGAGATTTAACAGATTCTATAAAAGATTTAACAAATGCTCTAAAAGATTTAACATATGCTCTAAAAGATTTAACAAATTCTCTAAAATATTTTGCAAATTCTCTAAAAGATTTGTCATATGCGCTAAAAGATTGGTGAAATGCGCAAATCTACCTTTTTAGTAGGTTTTTGATAATTTTGTCAGTTGTGATCATTTTTTAATGATTTTTCTTTTTTACCAAAGGCATGTTGTGATATCCTTGAGGTTCTTGGCTCTATGTATTGCTTATATTTGAATGTTTCTTTATTATTTGTGCTCCGATAAGAGGGATATTCCATCACTGTTGAGGATTGTGCATATTTGTTGTCATAGCTCCAACAAGAAGGAGAATACCTTGATGTTAAGGATGATTTGTGTATGCTCCAGTGTGAGACATGTAATCTATTGTTGAGGATTGTATTTTTTTATGGTTGAGTAGGATGTATGTGTGCCTTACTCTTTCTTATTGTTAAGTTTTTTAATAGTGGAGGCTCTTGTTTGCATGTTGGATTTATGGACTATGTTATACTTCAGATTGTATCAATGAGATTGTGACTGTGTTTATGTCATTTGTGAGCCTTCATGAAGTTGTTGTGAAGTTATTTTGATGATTTTTTTCCCTAAGGTTATGGTCCATGGTTGGGAGAGTGGACTCTTGCATGTGTAGGACTGGGGTCATGAGAAATAGATTGCTAAGAAAGGTTCTAGACTTGTCATGGAACCACATGAAGAGTTTATGGATAATTACAAGTGATAACCATAATTAATTAATTAGTGGGTTTGGGTAATAGGAATTCACATAATCAAGATAGTGAATTTGAGTTGTGTGCCTCAATGGTGGGTCCCAGGGAGATGTTTTGGGATGGTAGATTCCAAGGAGATGGTTTTGGAATCTATGATTGGGAAGACCATTGGTGTGGTAGAATGACCTCCCTTGTTTGGCTCCAAGGTTGAGGCGGATTCCATATGAGGTTAGCATGTGATGACACTCTTCCCTACGTGTGTCCATTATCCCTATGCCTTGATTTTTTTTTGTAATAAAAGCATCCAAAACAAGGGGGCTGTCCCAAGTACAGATAAGAAAATAGTGGCAAGCCAACTATCAGTAGAGAAGCAGCAAAATCACAGCCTCCTAAACTTTCCTCTATCAAAAACTTTAAAAATGCTACGCATATTAACCGAGTATATAAAAGTCATAATTAAAATATGCCATGCATGGAAAAAGATAGTTAAGTCGAAGCATAACCAGAAACCGTAACTATAAGCCGACAGACCATTAAGGCCATTCAAAAAAACAAAAATCCAAACCATAGAAAACACAACTATTTCTTTTTGCCATGGCTCCTCTTGGGGAGGAGCTTCCTTGCCCATTTCTTGGTGAGGAATTTAAAGAGGTCCCTATAGTCCTCATCCTCCTTTCCTTTACCTTTGAGTGTGCTTTCCTGCAGGAGACAAAGAGTGGTCGCAGAGCTATGCATGAAATTCAGAGAAAACCTGGAGACGTCTTGCAACTTGTTCTCAATGGTCTTCGTTCTACTGGTAATTTCTTGCAGGTTTTCAAACATGCCATCCACTTTCTTTTCCAAGTCTGCCATTTTATCATCCGCTTCCTCCTTGATTCTGCTCACTTCCTCCACTACCATCATCTTATCAAACCTGAGAATAGGGGACAGAGAGTTTGCCTGGGATTTGGGGCCAGCATCTGGGCTCATGGAATTTTTTGGACTCTCAGAAACATGGGTGGAGCTGGTAGAGTGGGGGTTCGAGGTAGAGTGAAATGGGGCCACATTGTCAAAGGGGATGGAATTCCTAGTTTCATGGGATGAGGAGGGCTCCCTAAAGGATTTCTCAGGGGGTTTGGACACAAATCTCACAGAGCGGCGGGGAGTGTTAGCTTCATCCGTAATCTCCACATCAGAGTCAATTTCTTGAATTCTCACTTTCTTGGGGGGTTTTGAATCCCCCGAATGACGCTTTTTATTCTTCTTACTAGAGGAACCAGGTTCGGGAAACCAAGGAGGTCTTATGTCAGGTTTATCAGTAGCTATGGCCAGAGATTGGCTTCCAGGCACATTCTGGATAGAAATCGTGCAAGGGGGGCAGAGGGCCAAGTGGAAATTGTAAAGGTGGAGGATAAGGCCTTGGTGGAGAATAGTAAATTCCTTTCCTTTCTTAGCTTCCACAATATCTCTCACATTAGAATCCATAGAGTGCAGTAGAAAAAAAAAGAATGGAGATAAGATCTTTATTCCTAAGATGGTTAAGGAAGGTGATAGTAGTAGAAAACCCCATACCGTCCTTCAAGGGTAAAATATTTCATGATGATGTAGAAAACCTCATCCCAAGGCAATGGAAGCTCTTCCCGGTTGAAGCGGCCACCCCTCTTCACAAGGCTCTCCCCATCATGGAAAAACTAGTTTGGGCTAGTGGTGTCCGAAATGCAGCTTTGTTTCTTCCATTTCCTACCCTCCATGGATAGTTCCGTCGACTGAGCAATCACATCTTCATTGACTTCAAATGAGATACCACCCATAGTGACCCTTCTGTCCTCCCAGAAGGCCACAAACTGGTTTGACTTATGCCTTGATTATTGATTATGCCTCTAGGAGTTTATTGTTTTATGATTAGCCTTGTGATATGATTTGATTCATTGTTATGGTTGTAATCTTGTGGATATCTTGTTGAGTCCCTTGGTTGTTAGGTTTCAGCCTAGGTCTACAGTGTTAGTTGGAACCATGTGTCATCTCCTAGCAGGAGGGGTGGTTCCTTATTGGTTCCACATGGTTGGGTGGTTTGATGCCCTCTTCCATTGGGATGTTCTTCATTGGAAGCTAGTGTGTGTGGATGCGGATTCTTATCTTCTCTTCATGTGGATGTATTCTTGGAGCTTATTCTATGTAATTGAGATTATAATTATGTATCTTATGTCATTAGGAAAGATGAAACTATAAAGAGACTATGTAACATGTTTATGTCTCTTGTAATCATATGTGATAGTACTTGTAGTAGGATGTGATTATGATATAATGTAGTAGGTTATGATTGCTGTAATCATTATGTATCTAATTTGGGATTGGAAGGAAACAATTGAATGAATGAGTAACGTTGTTAGATTATCTTATGTGTATCTATGGATGTAAAGAGAATGTTAAATGCACATATTAGCATTATGGTAGATGTTCTTAATGGAAATGATGCTACTCCCTATTATTGGTTTCCTCTTGAATATGAATATGCATGAGTGGTTTGTAGGCACATATGATTAGCTTAAAGGAAAAGAATTAGGATAACTTTATATGATATTTGCATGAAAAAGATGATATCATGTTAGATGGATTTATAAAAAGAAATAGGAACATTTGGTTTGGTGCTTTAAAATGAATTCAAAAGTTAATGGGAATATGTAGGATTTGCAATGATAGTTCATAATACTCATGTTAGGAAGAAAGTAATTGATTAGTAACTAAATGTAATGGATGTTAATGGTATCATGATTATGGGTGTGCTTATGTTTTATTTTTAGTTAAATAATGGCATTGATGTACCCTAACGATGGATAGTTGTATTGTTATTTCCACTTGCATATTATGTTGTTAAGAATATGGTTATGTTTAAAATGTTTAATAACTCATGTATTGTTATGACTAATGCATATGAGTATTTGTAGAATTATGTGTGGCATTAGTGAATGTTTAAAAAAAAAACTATTTCTATTTGTTAGTTAGATTAGCTATTTTCTCTAGGGTATTTTGGCAGACATTACAAAGGCTTGAATTTTTCACCTTGAATTAAAGAATCCACAGACAATAGAGCTTGGTAGTGATGAAGTGAGTTTTAGGCAACCACAAGGATAAGGTTTAAGAGGGCCAAATCAGATAGTGAGTAAACTTGTTCCTCTTATATTTGAATTGCAGCGATTCCAATTTTTTTCATGTTTGTCCTTTGAATTTTCAAGTAGAGCGGAATTGTGCAAAAACCTTACTTGTTTTAGTTGCCAAAATGCCAAAGAAAGGTGAGTCCTCTGGTAAGAAAGCCAAGAAGGTGCTAGAAGTTGTGGTAATCCCTTTGAAACAAATTAGTGAATCAATTGTAGACACATGTAGAACCCATAGTGCAATTAGGTGTAGGGCCAAGTGTCATTCCCATCATTGTGCCCACTAAACAAAAGCCTAAAAAACCTAGCTCCAAGAAAGAAAAAAGACCTAGATTCTAGTTCTCAAGAGCCAAAACCCAAGAAGCCTAGAGCCCCAAGGAAAAAAAATGAGGATGCCTCTGCCCAAGTACAAGCCCAAGAATAAACATATGCTAATATAGTCAGAGATGACACTATGAACACTGCAACACAACCTACAAAAAAAGAAAAAGAGTAAAGTCCATATGCTTAGGATATTTTGGATATCCTCCCTAAGTTGAGGACAAATTGGAGAGAAATAGGAACACTTTCTAATTCATGTAACATAAGTGCCTACCTCCTTGTCACAGGATTGAGCCTTTTCTCTTATTTCTATAAATGAAGAAACAAACCAGTCCCTTTGTCCAATCCGTGGTCCTTTGACATGGCGAGGTTGATTGTGCCTGATGTTTTCATTGAACCCCATTTGATAAGGATTTTGATGATAAGATATGATTATGCTACCAAAACAGTCAAGGATTTTGAACAAAGAATACTTCTAGATGTGAATAGAGGAGCAATCATGGAATGTTTTGGATTGAGTGGACAAGCCCTCATTGAGATAGACTTGGACAAGTTCCAAGAAAATTATAACCAAAAGAGGATTCTTATTAGGGTTGGGGAGGTTCCATTATTTAGGAAGAAGGGTTGGGACAATAGGTTGGTCCCCATTTTGAATGCAGGAAGAGAACCCTTCCTAATCAATAGATTTGAAAAGTACTTTGTCAATACTTATTATGCCCTCTGCCAAGTTTTGGGAAAGGATCTAGAAACGGCTATGCCGATTGGGATGAGCTCATGGCTACAAGGATCTAGCACAAATATGTGAACAAGAACTATGACTTTCCTACCTATATTGAGGAGGAAATACATCAAGGCCTAATTAAAGTTAGGGAAGATAGAAGAAAATTTGTTTTTAAATAGTATGCCCTTGTATGCCACCTAATCCTACACCAACATAGATATGAATGAGATGATAGGTTGGGATTGAAGTTGTTTGATGATAGTGGAAGGATGATGTTGATTTAGAGCTAGTGATATTTGTGGGATATATAATGCCCCACCACTGATTATTTGACTTTTCATGAATGCTTTTTCATCAAGGTGGCTACATGGTGTGGCTACATCCTTGACAGATTGCCAAAAAAAATTATGTAGTTACTCAAGCCAAAAGAAGAAAGGATGGATGAGGCAGATGAATTCAATCATGGTGATTAGTTCTTTTGATCACATTATACCCTTATAAGGATCAATGCTTGCCCTTAGGCACCACACCAACTCCCAATCTTTGTAACTCCCTAATTGGCATTCCTAGAGTAATTGTGGCAATTTATGTGGAGGGAGAAGGAGTTAATGCACATGAAGAAGAAGTGAGCCTTCCTCCCAAAATGTGTCACATATCATGACCGTAATTGGTTCTAGCACCTTGGAACAAATCCAGAATTACATCAACAATAGATATTATTTGAAGTATGGATGTAAAAGATGTTATGATCCAGACGACATTATTAATTGGTTGAAGGAAAAGAAATTGAATAGATGCAAATATTTTCATGAATTGTATTATGCAAAGGACATGATCAAAATTTGTTATGACTCCAGAGAAGTAGTTCAAAGGAGAAAGAAATGGTCCATTTGTCTAGTATTGAGATTGAGAGGAATAAGTGTGACACCAATTTTGTAGGCTTCTGCCTTGAAGAGAAGAATGAGGTAAAGAGGATTGAGCTCATGCTAAAGAGTTTTGAGAGCATCTATACAAAGAATATTATTCAAAAGGACAAAAGGCCCATGGTTATAAAGAAGTTAGTAGTAACAGAGCCCATTGTTGAGGAGGTAATTGAAAATGTGCCTCAAGAGGTTGACCAAGAGTCATTCTAAGCACCTACATAGGAAGGACAAGCATCTGAGTATGTTCCTCCTAAATTATAGGAACTAATGGCTAAAAGAAAAGAAGTGGTGATTCATGATCGCCCAACAACTCAACCAAAGCCAGATGTCTATATTGTAGAGTATGAGATCACTAAACAAACCCACGAAATATATGAGGTAGCTCAAGCTTTGCATGATTTGGCTGCAAGCCAAGAGGTAGACCAACTATTAAAATCTCCTCCAAGAGAAGTTATTAGAGGCCAAGAACCATAGGATAATTCCAATATAGAAGCACCTGTTACTTTTTATCAGATTGATGATGAATATGCTATGGCTACTGCTCAATTTATATCAGATGATGAGTTCATAAAAACACCAGAGTTCAAAGGCCTATGGTTAAAGATGAATGGCTAATCTGAAGTTGATGTGTTTGGGAAAGTTAATAATCTGGATGAGCTTGACTTGAGTCATGTAAAAATTGATGAGGCTAGAAAAATGGTCAAATATAGTGGCATGATAGTGATCCCCTCATGAAACATTTAGGAAGTATTTTTATTAGATCAGATTAGGCAACAATAAGGCCCACTATTTTTTACAAAATCCAATCATGATAGAGGAGTGAGTGGTACATGATACCACCCAATATTGAAGAATTTGTCTCAATGGGCTTCAACCCCGAACACAAAAAAATCATGATGTTGATAGGGGTAGAAGAGACTACTAGTGATGGTGATATCATAAGGACTTTGAAAGATACAACCACCTTGGAAGAAACTACCATCACAATGCACTTAGCTATGTTTTCCAGAGATGTTGTTGAGCATCAATAAAATATGCTAGAAAGATTGATAGCTGAAAGGGTAAATATGAATGAGTCTCTTAACAAGATATTCTAAGAAAATGCCAAGTTGAAATTTCCTTAGGAATCAAAGAACCTCTTCCTTTACCATATGAAGTAGCAACACAAGAACAACCCTCTTCCTTATCTAAGGAGGATACAAATCCTTCATCACAAGAAATGGAGTAGACAAAGGAACAATTACAAATGGTCAAGAAGGAACTAAAAGAGAAACATGAATTATTGGTAAAAGCTAAGGATGTCGCAAAGGACAAAGCATTAGAGGTAATGAAGGGTACAATTTTACATTTGTTAAAGGTAGAGTTGAATAATTTAGATGAATTTCATGCCTCATTTCAGACCCTCTCCCAAGCCTTGTAGTAGTGCAAAATTTTTGTTGTAATTTTGAATCCATTGAGTGATATGTGGCAGCCACAAGCAGGTACTTTGAGAGAATTGATTATGGCCACAAAAAATATTCTAATAGCCCCAACAATAATTAATTCCACTATGAAAATGTCCAATGTTTTGACAAAGGAACTTCAATACCTTGAAGGCAAGGAGCAAGCAGTTAGAAAAAAGATAGATTCATTCCAGATGCTCTAGTACTGGACAATCCTAGAAATTTTGAATAAAGATGGGGAGATTAAAAGCCTCGATGAATGGAAGAGAGATTTTGAGGTAATGACAAGGTAGCCATAAGAAAAATTGATGAAGGGGATCAACCCCAAGTGTTAATATATCATCTTGTCATTAATACGATCATTGACACAAATATTTAATATGGAAATTTTATAGTAGAAGTAAAGAACACAGTAGATAATAAGTGCAAAGAGGCCCTAGGCAGAGTACAAAAAATTCAAAATTTTAAGTGACCAACCAATTTCTTGATTGCACAATGGTATCAACAATACTGCACACTTGAAGAAGAATGAATAGATAAAACACTAGGCAATGAGGGATAGGCTACGCCTCACTATGAAATAGATAGCTTAGATGAGATAAAAAAAGTAAAGGTAACAAATCCATGAGGAAGCACCAAGTTGTTTATTATAATGCAAAGTTGAAATAGGATACAAATTAATGGTGCAATAGAGGGCTGGAGAAACTCACATCTACCTTCAACAATTAACACCAATAATCAACTTGTAATGGGACAACCTAATTGGTCCTATTCAAGTTCATAGAGGGCATTTCACTAATGCTAAATATATGCAAATATAAAGTATATAGAGTATGCACCATTAACATTAGTGCAACATAATCAATAGTATTGAGAAAGGCATGGTGTGGGAAAGTTGTCCATCTTCAATGATGCCAAGCTATTTGATTGATGACCTTCTAGCATCTTTAGATTTTATTTGAAAACCCCATTGCTATCATGAACGATAGATGACTTTTTCTCAACCCATGTACCTACACATTTTGATCTCCATTTGAGACCCAAATTTGTATTAAAATTTCATTTAGAACATATTTTATCTTTTCTCCAATTTCATTTCACTACAAAATATGAATGGTCGGTGAAAGAAAATTACACCAAGAAGTAGGTAGCAACAAATTGATTGAGTTTTCCCAAACATTCACCATCCAGACAATTCATTGAACCTAAAGACAAAAAGTATAAAACCAATATTAGATTCGATAAAAAAAAAAAATTTAAACAATCCAAAATATGGGAATACATAAGGAAGATGAAAGTAGAATGTTTTGAAAATACACCTTGTTCAATTTTGTAACAAAATCTGAAAAAAATTGTGATCTCT
This sequence comes from Cryptomeria japonica, assembly GCF_030272615.1. Classification (NCBI taxonomy): domain Eukaryota; kingdom Viridiplantae; phylum Streptophyta; class Pinopsida; order Cupressales; family Cupressaceae; genus Cryptomeria; species Cryptomeria japonica. Next base: position 491,738,378 of record NC_081411.1, read on the forward strand.
TTCTTCTAAATTGTATGTATCATTCCTAGCATTGTAAGATAAGTTGGTTGTTGCTATGACAGATTCAAGTTCCAAAAATCCATGATCTATCAAATCATACTTATACATGTGTTGCCCCTTTATTTTATTGTACCAACATAATTGAAGCTCGATGCCTTCTGGCCTATCCAAAAGGTCAATGTAATTATAGTAATCAAACACCCTATTACCATCCTTCTCTGTATTCCTTGAACCCTTCCAATGTACCATGTTCCACAAGAAACACCTTTTCTTCTAGTATGTTTAATGGGAGGTATTGAATTGCTCTCAAACAACACCCCACAATTTGATCCAATTCCAAAGCTAATCAAAATACCCTCTTGTGAGGCCCTCTCATCTCGCCTAAAGTAGAACCCATTCCTCACTTTATTTAACCTATCTTTGGATAATGTCAGATTTCCATTCAAATGACTAACCAAAAAAGCTTTTAATATATCCTTACCATCAATCTCTACCATTGGTTTTACAGTTTTATTTACATTTTCATCAATGGAATATAAAATTTCATCCAACTCATGCCTCCACTCACTTTCCATTATATGCAAATTACCATGATTGTGCACCACTAAAGACATATATTGGAATATAGAGTTGGCATGAGTTAGTGGAGAGTCATCAGCTACTTCATCCACAACTTGGAATTTTGGATAATTTTTGTCCTCTGTCCATGGTTTAATGCACCAAGAAGATTGTGTAGGATTCTCTGGTTGCATGCCAAGAGATGATAAAATATCTTGTGCATCTTTCAATCCTATCTTGGGGGCTTCTATAATTTTATCTTTAGTAGATATTGAATCATATTCTAATAATATTTTAACATTTTGTATCCTTTCTTGGTGCAATCTATTCCAGATACTTTCTTTCTTCCTAAGAGGTTTATTAAAATGAATCCCTTGGGGATTTGATTCTTCTTTTACAACTCTATTAAGGGTTCCAATGGCATGAATCAAGTTAGTGAAATCATAGGCCCTTTATTATTCAACCATCCTACAAAATTCGCTAAATAATTTCTCACATACATCTGACCAAGTCAGGTGCAAAACACGTGGCAAGTGAGAGTATTGATCTCGAAACAGTCTCAACAACAAAACTACAAAGTGGCAAAAAAAATTCACATCTTGATATGCCTCTCTGCTGATGAAATTTATGTTAACATTATTATTAAATTCTTTTCATAGCCAACATAACCATAACGTGAAGAAATGATGAATTCATGAAGAATTTCACACTCTTTCCCAAAGAGTCAAACTCTAAGACATAAAAATATCAATGTAGTCAACAACACTTCCACTGGATGTACTTCTAATCTCTTTCAAACACCTCTGAACATGCCTTGAAGCAATGTGTTGTGCTGAACCCCAATTTTGTCGATCTATCCTCTGTATATCTTCAATTTTAGGCTTGTGATCATCCACTTTAAAAGTGTTATAAACCATCCTAAAATGATTAAAACTTGTAGTTCACCTCCATGTTTTATGTCTAAGACTTGTTGCTTTGACTTGATAGACCATGTTTTGACTCCTTGTGTGTGGTATATTTCATTGCTTTGTGTGTATGGATGCATTCATGTGATCCTTGTTGCTCATGTATTTTAGGACATGATTATTGCTATATTTCATTTAGTTGGATATTGATGTTTGAATTGAGATACTTATGACATGGATTATATTTTTGATGATTTATTATGATGCATTATGTGATGTAAGTCTATGTTTTGATGATATTTGATTATTATTGATGTTAGATTCTATGCATGGTTTGCTTGGGGTTTAGGGTGATAGGAATGATTTCATATTTCTCATTTGTGAGCTCCATATGACGTCACGATTTCCTATCACTAGTTGGGGATTAGAGATTTATATGTTTATATGTATGTTTGTATACAACATGTTTTGGTGCGGGTTCACATGTACTAGACATCGTCTCCATCTGATTCCAAAGGTCTGCACGTGTCTTTATAATTCCCAATGGTGGTAAAAGGAGATACTGCAAGGCCCAAACTATACCTAACCCTAGCCATTGTCCTAACTTAGGGACAATTATCTAATCTTTATGTTTTTATCCCATCAAATTTATCTTGTGGACAATATTGATTTAGCCAATTGTCAGTGGTGAGTCTTGTTTAGATGTTGGCACTATTTTATAATTTGTTTGAGTGTGATACATTTTATGTAATTATTAATATTAATTATAGCTTATGTTAAATTAATAATTAATTAATGGTTATTGAGGTTTTAAAATGTAATTTTGATTTATTAAATATATTTTAAGATTGAATAATATTTAATAAATGATTTATGATTTATTATTTATTATTTATTATTTATTATTTATTATTTATCATTTATTATTTATTTGTTTATTGTTTATTATTTATTGTTTATTTCTTATTGTTTATTGTTTATTATTATTATTATTGTGTAAGTAAATATTTTATTATTTATTTAATTTGCTTTGAGGTGGAACTAATTGTTCGATCTAGGGGAAACTCGTTGTCTTATTTTCTGGATAATTATATTTTAATTGTTTATTTACTTATTTATTCTTTTTCTAATTGTTGAGGAGTCAACTTTTTAAAGAAGTTTTATAATTGGTGATTTATTTTTTGTTAATATTATTTAATTGTTTTTTAAAGGGAATTATTATTATTTTAGAATCTATTTAATATTATTTAATATCTTTTTATTAATTGTTTAATATTATTTATTTATTTAATATTTTTAGGTTTAGGATTTTTTGCTTTTCATTGTGCGCTTTATTTAGGAAATTGTGTTTTATTTATTTAGTTTTAGGAGAATTGATTGGGAAGGTTATTATTTTTTTTTTTTTCTTTCCGAGTTTTTCAGAGAAAATTGGAGGACATGAATTTGTAGTTTTCAGATGTTCTTTGAAGCGTGATTGGAATTTCTTGAGCTTGAATGTTTTGAAGACTTGGTTGTTGATTTGAGAAGATTTGTGTTCACAATTTGTCATCAACATTCTCTTGTCTCTTTTTCTTTCACAGGTTTCAAGTAGGTATTTGTTTTTACTCTTGATTTATGAAATTTGATTTCTAAATGATTCTTCGAGGGAATTGAGGTTTGGAATGAATTCTATTTATTATCTAAGATTGTGTTCTTATTTATTATTTGCGAGGTTTGAGCTTGCATGAAAGTTCCTAATGTAGCTTTGTAAATTGAGCCTCATTATGTGTCTATGTTGGGTCACTTATTTGTTGATTGAATTTTATCTAAACCTTATGTGTTAGGATAGTTAGGTGCATTAAGGGAGAGTGTCTCACTATGGGGGTCAAGGCCTGAAAGTGGCTGGCAGGGTAACCCATAGGTGAGTTTAGTAATAAGCAATAATATTAATAAATTTTGGGTTGGGTTACACACTAACAAGATAATTATGTGCCCCATTCATGGCCTCATGTGCTCGTATAGGTAGAGGATGAGACTGGGAAGGCCTGTACACTTATAGAGGTGTCAATTTGGTTGCTTGTTCACCTATGAGGGTATTGAGATGGCAGATTGTCCATCCTCAGTGATTTTGATCTGGGCCTGCTCGTCCAGAGAGGCGTTGAGCTATCATATGTCCATCTTGAAAGATGTTGATCTCGAATAATCATGCAATACCTTGTCTCCATGAAAGGATTGCTTGGTTCTGCATGATTCTGGAGACTATGCAATGATACTCTCTCCTTCATGTGTCCCAATTCCACAAATACTTAATTACAAGACAATCAAAATATTAAGTATTTGTGGATTGGTGTATTTTGCGTTATGATTATCTTCTTTATTCCTAGCCCTTGTTTGTTTTGTTTTGGGCCTTGTGTCTATCTCCTAGAATGAGGGGTGGGCCTATAGGTACCACATGGTTGGGTGGTGATTCTTTTTCCACCCATTGGGAATACTTTGGAGGATTTGCATGTGAGTGGCTAAGTGAACCTAATCCTTATGTTTTAGAGTACTCACATCCTTGTTATGAGATGATCCACCTTAAGATGTAATTTATAATGTATCTTCCAAAATATTGTAAGAGACATGTAATTTGCACAATTGCATTTTTATTCAAGAGTTGTTGATGTTATTTCTAAAGGAAAAGAATGCAAAATATATGTATATCAATGGTTGTTTTGCATGTGTTCTTATGATTGATATATGTTTATCATAGGAATCTTTCTTATGGTGTTTTAAATTGAAATAAAATAGACGTTTATGCATTAAGTTAGAAATTTAAATACATAAAAAAATTATCTGCTATGTAAATTGTATTATTAGTTTTTTAATTTGTGTGCCTAGTTTCCTCTCTACCCTTACACTGGATGTACTTCTCATCTCTTTCAAATACCTTTGAACATGCCTTGAAGCAATGTGTTGTGCTAAACCCCAATTCTGTCAATCTGTCCTCTCTATACCTTCAATTTTAAGCTTGTGATCATCCACTTTAAAAGTGTTATAAACCATCCTAACATGATAAAAACTTATTACCTCTTCTCCTAAAATCAAATCTCGTTGACCTATAAATAAAGGATTCATTAGCTTTATGTCATTGTGGATGTAGTCCTAGTCATGTAATCCTGTTACATTGCAGCCATTATAAAACCACTTAGTCGCCACCCTTCCCAAGGAATTTGATATCAAATACCTTCTATTGAACAATAGTCCATCCATATAAGTTGTCTTCTTCTACTATCCCCATTTGAGGAATGACCAACATTAGGTCCCAAATTATTTTCCACATGTCTCTTCCACAAAAATTCTATTTTCCCATTGTCGACGAATAAAATTTTCATTGAACCTATTGCATGTTGGATGAACAACCACAACCAAACAAGGAAGTTTTTCATGTAAAGGGTTTGCAATAATAACACGTGCATAGTGGCCAATAAAATTGTTCTTAAAAGAATCTATTAAGATATCATAGCCTGCAACTCACCAACTGTCACTAAGAAATGTGATTGACATCGATGTTCTTCTTTATTACCACAAAAACCCACCAATTTATCACTTTTTACTACCCACCTAACATATTTTTCACAACACTTTCATCTTCAACAAGGTACATGGGAATTGGGCCATCTATACAATGTTTGGTTTTATAAGAAGCGTACACTTTTCCTACTACCTCAAAATGTAGTCGTGCTCCCTCAAGATGTATGCCAATTACTTTCTAACTTTCTTCAAAGTTGTAGAACTTGAAGGACCATCCAGATTCTGTGAGGCCCTACCTCGAGCCGTCATAGCATTTCAGTTATTTTCATGTTGGACCTACTATTGATACTACATTTTGATGCATTATGGACAGATTTTATATGATCCAGTGTTTGGATAACATTGATATGATTATGTCATTACTTTGATTTGCAGTACTTTGTTTTGATGCTAGAAAATTATGGATGCATGCTCTATAAATGATTTAATTCCATGATGATTATGATGATGCCGTTTAGAAGATTATTTTATGTGGATGTTATTAGATAATTGGAAACTTGATTTTTATAAATAAAATTGTATGCGATGTCTAAATTGTATTCTTTCCATATGATAATATTATATGTGATTTTTGGAATTACTAATGTGCAAGTGAGATGTGTAGGAAAATTATTCCATGTGACAATGGAAACTAATTTAGAGAATCATGCTCAGACCTATGCGCGTTTGTGAAGCCAAGGGTTGTCTATTGGGAGAGACAACACCTCATTTGTAAATGTGTTTTAATTTGTAAATGTTATGCTTGGATGTGTGTTTAATTTGGAAATTGTTTAATTTATAAATTCCAAAAAAAGGGACATTTGCCATGTGTATTTAAGTGATGTGTAATTCTTTTTGTAGTGTCATTTGACACATGTGTTGTAGGATGAGTTGGCAATGACATGTCCCTTTGAAGGAATTGTTTTTTACTAATGCATATTTTTCAATTATCCTAGTATGGTCCCAAGGAAGTCTTGGATAGGGAGTCGTTAGAAAGGTCAACTCAGGGTTGACCCGTAGGTAAACTTTGGGTGAGTTTATAGGGGGTTAAACTAATTCCTAGGGTCAAGTTAGGGGCATTTTTAGTGGTCCATGTGATGTACCTATGGATGAAGGCCAAATTTAGTCATGTGTCCACTCCCTAGGGCCTGTTTAGCCACCCCAAAAATTGAGTTTCCCAAGTTGACCGAATTTCAACTTTAGAGGAGCCTTCTTAGATTAGACAACCCTCCTCATGAGTGACATTTCTCTTCCCTATTCCTTTTTACCTTTTTGAGGTGTCTTGGCTAGAGAGTTTTTAAGGTATTAGGAAGACCAACCAATGAACATCCTTCACCCTTCCCAAGTGGGTTGGAAAGAGTGAGGAGTGTCTTCATAGGGAATAGTTTGGGAGGGAGAAGTTTGATCACCCACTCTCCATTTTGGAGACTTAGATTCTTGAGTAGTTTTTGTAAGTTTTTTTGGAAGATTTTTACTAAGTCTTGAGGGGAAATATAGTGGATATGGGCAGCTCTTCTACAAGATTCATCATCCCTTTTGGCAGATTTAAGGTTGGTTGTTTTTCTAGCTCATGTATGTTGTTGTATTTTTGAAAAGATTGCTTGTTATAGTTGTTTTCATTGTTGATATCTTAGTGTGTTAGGAATATTGTTGAGTTCTTCCCTATGTGTTCTTTTATTTTGTTATTATGATTTTTGAGTTTTGTTTTGGGAGTTTTCAAGGCCAAACTCACCCCTAGGAGGGTAGAGTGGCCTTGGGCTGAAGGGTTGTTTGACAACCTATGAGTGTAGTGGCTCTCTTTGGAAGAGTGTGATTTATAAGGGGTTATGGGACCCTTGCTGCATAGTATTCTGTTTATGCAATGGGGGTCATAAGGGGAGTTTGTTGGCTTGTATGCCTTGGGGGACATAAGGAATTGTAGGGACAAGTTTGGAACTGTGGATGTGTTTATTTTGTAGCCTTGGAATGGCATTATGTTCTCCTACTTGTAGAATTCTCCTCTAGGTATATGGTCCACCTTCACCCACTTGAAAAGTCGCACAAGTGACATTGTTTATCCTTGGGATGGGAGTGTTAATGTTATTATGAGTTTTCTTGCTTGTATGTGTTTTGAATGTGTGTTTCCCATCTAGCCTTGGTTCTCCTAGCTCGGGGGTGGCTTCTTGTAAGCCTAGGTTGGGAGGTGAGCCTCCATGGTAACAACCTGAAAGCTTTTATTGCAGGTTTTCTTGGGAAAATATTGGAAGGAAAAACTTTGAGTGGATCCTATCTTTATTAGTATTAAGAAAATAAATGTATTTGGGAAGCCCCCATTTAGTAGAAATGAGAGGCTAGTTTTTGTACCTACCTATTTGTAAAAGAAATACCATGATGTATTAAATGTATTTATTTGACTAAGTTTTATCATGAAACAAGATGTATTCTATTTATTAGATTTTGATCTTGTAAAAGAATAAAATTTGAGTTATTTCCCTATAGATATTTGAGTTATTTCCTTGTAATTATTCATTGCAAAATTAAAATGGAAGGAAATTTGTTTTCTATTTTTTTAATTGTTAATAAAGTGTACGCGTGTTGGAAATACAAAGGAAATAAATAGTTGTATATCTAAGTTGTTCCATTCTATTTTCTTTTATTATTCTGCAAATATAAGTGTCAGAAATGCAGTAAAAAAAAATAAATAGGAAAAAGCTATTTATGTCTATAGTTTTGAAAGCAAATATAGGGATGATACTTTTATGTGTTAGTTTTAATCCTTCTTAAAATATTGATCTTGTTGTTTTTATTTATTTATTTATCAAAATAAAGAGAAATAATTTGTGTAGCTGTTAAATAAGTTATTCCTGTCATTTATACCTACTTCCTGAGCTAAGTGTACAGAAAATTAAAGTGCAGATTGTAGGAATGAAAATATATATATATATGCAGGTTAAATAAAAAAATAAAATAAAAAAATCTACTGTTTTGCTTCAATTTATTATGCTGTTGTAAGAAATATTATATAGATCATGTGCTGCATCTAATTCAAAAAAAAAAAGAGATCTCATATACATTATATTCTGGAAATGAAATACTGTCATTTTATTTAGATTTCTGGTTCTTACCAGAGTTATGTTTGCCCTCACATTTAATAATGTATTCACACACACACACACACACACACACAGATATATATATATATATATATATATATATATATATATATATATATATATATATATATATATATATATATATATATATATATATATATATATATATATATATATATATATATATCTATATATCTATATATATATATATATATATTTTAAACATTTAAATGTTTTCTATTTTTAAATAAAATTGTTTAAAAAAAAATAGACAAAAAAAATTAACCTTTGCCAAATCAGGATGGGGGAGCCAAGGGCTCTACCCCACCCCACCTCCTCGCGGGTTGCCGCAATGCGGTGCAGCCACCACTGCGGGTTAAACCGCAGTGGATGGCTCGACCGCCACTGCGGGTTAAGCCGCAATGGACGGCTCGGCCGCGGCCGCAGTGGACGACTTGGCCGCCACTGTGGGTTAAGCCGCAGTGGATGACTTGACCGCCACTGCGGGTTAAGCCGCAGTGGTCGTCTCGATCGCCACTGCAGGTTAACTGCAGCAGACGGCTTGGCTGCCACTATGGTTAAACCGCAGTGGTCGGTTGCGGCTGCCATTGTGGTGAGCCTCAGTTCAACCCCCCCTCCCCCCCCCAAATTCTTCGGCCCTCTTCTCCTTCCTCTGCTACCATGAAACCGTGCACACACACATACACACACACCAAAAACAAAAAGAAAGAAAAAAAAAAAGGGGGTTAAGACAAGAAACCCTAACCCATTTTTGAGTTAGGGTTAGCAATGGGAAAAGAAAGAAAAATGTTTAATGTATAAGAAATAATCCAACCCTAGTTAGGGTTCGAAATATAATAAGAGTATAATTGAAAAGAGGGGGAAACCCTTTTCAATTTGAGATGGGTAAAATCCATTTGCATTTTAGTTAATTAAATAGGAGAGTTATTCCTACATTAGTTTTAGGGAATTTCAACTTTAAATAAAATTCATAATTCTTTTAGTGGTTATATTTATATATATAAAGGTTAAGTTAAATTCCTTTGTAAATTTTATAATTGGAATTTATTAAAAGTAATAATGTAAACTTTTAACCTATGAGGTCATTGTTGGTCAACTATATAATAGTTGAAATTTAAATATCTAAGGGGGTTTAAATTTGACTTTAATATAAAATGAATTTAATAATCTAATATTATATCTGATTTGGTTAACTTTATTAATTTAATTTAAAGGCGTTTTCACATTTGCTCAATTAATTATGTTTAATATGAGTTAACATTATTTTTATTTAGTCTGAGTATATTAATACTATTGAGATAACTAATATCTCTTGATTTATTATTGGAGAAATTTTAATTAGGGAAAATTAATTAATTAAGTAGTGATGACCCTTTTTAGGGAATAATTAGCCTACTCTAAATATTGACGCTATATTGATGGAGTTGATTAAAACAACTTTAGGAAACCATTTTATTTAATCTTGAGTTAACCTTTAGTTAAGACAAGACTTATTTGATTCCTTTTAAATGTAGATTATTTAATGTATTTATGTTGTTTAAAAAAAAAAAATTGTTCCGTTTTTGCCCAAATCTTTGGGCATGATAGATTTAAGATAATAATGTTGGGAATTTGAAGGAATTGATTATGTGTTGCATTAATATTTTTCATTTATGTCAACACTAGCTTCTTTGGTTGTAACCGGGTTCCGGTAGAGCATTTAGACTTTGATGATGATTAGGAGATTTGTCTCCGGTATGTTTCAATTGGTGGAATCAGTTTGGTTTGGTCATTCATGTCATTCAGATGCATGTCACATTCAGCTCGATCAAGATTTGGTGATCCAGAAGCTATCATATGTTCTAGTAAGCCTTTTGGTTACCAGTAAGGGTTCTACCGACAGAGCTTCGTTGAAGATATTTTGATGGATTTGATAAGTGGTGTTGGTGTAGCTTCTAGAAGGTTTTTGGGATGCTGATGGTTATCATGTTCGTGTTCCAGTTGATCGGTGGTGTTGCATTTGGTTTATGGCAACTTATTTTAGGTCTAGACTTAATGCTATTATGTTAGGTTATGGACCGGTTTATGTAACGTGTTAGTGGATGCTCCCGATGCGTTACCGGTTGGATTTATTGTTTGGTTAATGTTGTTTCGGTCTTAGGCCGACTTGGATTATCATTGGTTTGTGGGTTTATGTAATGGATTTATTGTATTATCTTTTAGGTGGCCGACCTAACTGTTTAGGTCCCGGGTTGGTATAAACATGATGTAAGATCTCTTTGTAGATCATGGCATGTGGTCGTGGTTATGGGATTATCTGTGTGTGAATAAAGTTGTAATCATATGCAGAGGTTTTGGTTGATCATAGGTGATTGAATTGGGTTTGTGTAAGAGGTTTAAGACCTTCGACATTGAGCTTAACCAAAACTGTACTCAGGCATAAGAGATTTTATTCTTGCAGTTCATTCTTATTTTTGAATTGTAGTACGGATATCTTTTGTAGTCAATGAGGCTCCTTTGTGATGAGTAGTGTGCTCTAGGTTGTTGGCCTTCTTGCATGTGCAGGCCCCTTATTCTAATCAAATACTTACTACAAAAGTATCATCTGACTGTGGGTAGGCTTCCCACCATGGCTTTTCCCTTTACCAGGTTTTCCACATACAAATCTTGGTGTTATGTGTTGTGGATGCATGGTATTTGGTTTATGATTTTATATTTGTGCTTAATTGACATATCTGCTATTCCGGTATTTGGTTTATGCATTCTGGTAAAAGTTTTTGTGTGCTTTAAGTTTCATAATCTGTTAACAACTGATTCATGCCCCCCCTCTTAGCTGGTCACTGGTTATCCTAACAATTGGTATCAGAGCTTGGTCCTCTCTGTAGATGCTTAACCGCTTGAGGAAGATCCTATGGCAAGTAATCATTAAACTTCAATTTCTTACCAAAAGGACAACCCTAGGCTTATAGGAACAAATTACAGAGTATGGAAGCTTCAGATGGAGACTCATCTAAGATGTCTTAGCAAGGAAATTCAGGAGATCACTGAGAAAGGCTATACTCCTTATGATCTGACATCTAGAAACCCTCCTCTAGTAGACTTGGATAAAAACATTGAAAATGACTATAGAGGGAGAGAAGCCCTTTTGAACACCCTTTCAGATCAGAAAGTAATGGGATTAATGGACAAATCATCTGCAAAAGCTATATGGGATAAGTTGGAGACACTGAATGAAGGTGACCCTACTGTTAAAACTGCTAAACTTGATGGTTACCGAGTGAGGTATGAGAACCTGAGAATGGAGGAAGATGAAAGAATTACTGCTTTTATGGAAAGATTCAATGAAATTGTTTTGAGAATTCAATGATGTGGTGGATCTTTGAGCAAAGATGAGATTGTTTCTAAAGTATTGAGAGATTTACCATCAGCTTACAAGATGAAGGCTACTATAATTAATGAGATGAGAACGATGTCTAACAATTCTATTAATAGGGATACTTTGGTTGGAAAGTTATTTTCTTTTGAGCTTGAATAATTCGGTCCTCAAGGAGCTACACAGACAAATTCTGCATTCAAGGCATCTACATGATCAATCGACAAGAGTGATTGGAAAGAATTATATGCAAAGGAACTAGAGGATATGAGGAAACAAGATGAAGAGCTTGAGGAACTTGAAGACCTATTTGAAAGAAGAGTACCCAAAGGTCTAGCAGGAAGTAAGTATGAAGGAAAATCACCTTTCAAATGTTTTGCATGTAATAAGATAGGTCATTTTGCATCTGGATGTCCTGAGAGGAATTCAAGATTTGAAGAAAAAGCCAGAAGATCTTTTAAGCCTAACCATGAATATAAGAACAAGCATAAGTACAAGAGCCACAAAGACAAATCATGCTACTATGTTGATGAGGAAGGTGTAACTAATGATTCTGATGATGAAGCAGCAAAAGATTTAGCTAGTGGATTTGGCAATAGAAATGAATGGGTATTCTTAGCTATCAAGGAAGATGCTCTAGAACCTGTCATTCAAAATGAAGAGAAGGCCCTTGCTGCTAAAGTTGTAGACAAGGATGAATGGGTGATAGACAGTGGATGTTTACATCATATGACTAGAGAGAAAAGGAAGTTTCTATCTTTGCAAGAATTTGATGGTGGTCTGGTCAGATTTGTAGATGACAAATCATGCATGATCAGAGGAAGAGGAACTATATCATTGGATGGTAAGAATACCACTGATAATGTTTATTATGTAGAAGGTTTAAGGCATAATATTTTGAGTCTAGGATAGTTGGTGGATAATAGATTTCAATTATAGTTCAAGGATGGAAAATGCAAAATCATCAAGAGATCTGGATTGGATATTGCAACCGGTACTTAGACTAGAGGTAACATCTTTCATTTGGACTCCAGTGAGAAGACATGTTTGATTGCACATATTGATGAGAGTTGGATATGGCATAAGAGGTTGTGTCATGTGAATTTGATTGCATTGTAAAGATCAGTTCAACTAAGGCAGTTAGAGATATACCTAAGATTGTGAAGCCTCATAATCTGGTATGTAAGGAATGTCAAATGGGAAAGCAAGTCAGAATTTCTTTTAAGTGTATTCAAGATAAATCTAATGATGTTCTTTATCTTGTTCATACTTATTTATGTGGTCCCGCTAGAATAAGAAGTTTTCAGGGTGATAGATATTTCATGCTAATCATTGATGATTGTTCTAGAATGATGTGGGTTACTTTTCTAAGGGAGAAATATAAAGCCTTTGAAAAATTAAAGAACTTTAAAGCTGTGGTTGAGATAGAGACAAGATTGAAAATCAAATGCTTAAGATCCGATCAGGGTGGTGAATTCACATCCGATGAATTTAATAATTATTGTGGGAAACATGGGATAAGGAGATGGATGTCTGCACCCCAGACACCTCAGCAAAATGGTGTTGTTGAAAGAAAGAACATAACTATCCTGGATGCAACTAGATCTATGATGATGGAAGCTAATTTACCTCATATCTATTAGAGAGAAGCTGTGAGCACGACGGTGTGCACATTCAACAGAGTTCATATCAAAGGAGACACCGACAAGACACCTTATGAGTTATGGTTTGGTCATACACCTACAGTTAAGTATTTTAGAATATTTCGTAGTAAATGCAAATAAAAAGAGATGATTCCATTGGAAAGTTTGATGCTAGATGTGATGAAGGAATATTTCTTGGTTATTCAAATGAAAGAAAAGCATATAGATGTTATAACGGAATATTGCAGAGAATTGTGGAAAGTGTCAATGCCAAGGAGGATGAGTAGTACAAAGGTCAAATCATAACTTATGAGAGAGAACTAGAAGTGGAAATGATCATAACTGAACCGGTAAAACCTATAACATAATAGAATGTTGAACCAGTTACCCCGGAAGTATCAAAAAATTCAATAGTAACTGAAGATCAGAGAAGAGAAAAAGAAAGTCAGTAGACTCCTAGGTATGTAAGGCTGAATCATTCACAAGATCAGATAATTGGACAAGGAGAAGGTTGGTAGCTGATGAGATGCAGATTGGGCTAGAGATATAGGTAACCAGAAAGGCACATCTGGTGGATCTTTCTTTCTTGGAAAGAAAATTGTTTCATGGATCAGCAAGAGACAATCATGTACTTCTTTATCTACTACTGAAGCTGAGTATGTTGCTAATACTACTAGTTGTACACAAGTTCTATGGATGAAGCAAATGTTGAAAGATATAAGGGTAGATTGTAATGAATCGGTAGTTATTCACTGTGATAACTCTGCTTCTATTGACACATCAAAGAATATGATATTTCATTCTAAGATAAAACACGTATCAATCAAGTATAAATTTTTGAAGGAAAAGGTGGAAGCAAATGAAGTCAGATTGGTTTATGTGAACACTAAAGAGAAAATTGCAGATATCTTCACTAAACCTTTACCCAAGGAATCATTTGAGTACTTTAGGGACAGATTAGGGGTCTCTGCCGCTTCGGTTGAGACTTGAGTGATGCTGATTGACATCACTCCGGTATGCATTATTAGAATTATCATTCATTCTAGATTCATGAGTTGGTGCTACTCCTTAGGGGGAGTAGTCAGCTGTGTGGTTCAGAGGATCTATTACTCTTATTTGATGTTTATGTCAGATTTGTAGCATTGATGTCAAAAGGGGAGAGGTATACATGTAAAAAATAGAGCTTAATAGAGATATCAGTCACAGGGGGAGTTTGGTCTATGGTTTGGTTGTTTGGTTCAAAAATTCATTGATATATCATTTGTTGGATGTCTTCCATTGGAGAAGACTTATTTGGCACTTCTTGCCACTTGGATGTTTTTCACATCCAGTGTTGCCATCAATGTCAAAGGGGGAGATTGTTGGCAATTTGGAGGAATTGATTATGTGTTGCATTGATGTTTGTCATTTATGTCAACACTAGCTTCTTTGGTTGTCTACCGGGTTCCGGTAGAGTGGTTGGACTTTGATGATGACCAGGAGATTTATCTCCAGTAAGTTCTGATTGGTGGAATTGGTTTGGTTTGGTCATTCATGTTGTTCAGATACGTGTCACATTCAGTTGGTTCAGGATTTGGTGATCCAGAAGCTATCATATGTTCTAGTAAGCCTTTTGGTTACTGATAAAGGTTCTACCAACAGAGCTTTGTTGAATATCTTTTGATGGATTTGATAAGTGGTGTTGGTGCGACTTGTAGAAGGTTTTTGGGATGTTGATGGTTATCTTGTTTGTGCTCCAGTTGATTGTTGGTGTTGCATTTGGTTTATGGCGACTTATTTTGGGTTCGAACTTAATGCTATTCTATTAGGTTATGGACTGGTTTATGTAATGTGTTGGTGGATGCTCTCGATGTGTTACCAGTTGGATTTATTGTTTGGTTAATGTTGTTTCGATCTTAGGATGACTTGGATTATCATTGGTTTGCGAGTTTATGTAATGGATTTATTGTATTATCTTTTAGGTGGACAACCTAATTATTTAGGTCCTAGGTTGGTATAAATATGATGTAATATCTCTTTGTAGATCATGACATGTGGTCGTGGTTATGAGATTATCTGTCTGCGAATAAATTTGTAATCATATGCAGAGGTTTTGGTCGATCATAGGTGATCAAATTGGGTTTGTGTAAGAGGTTTAAGACCTCCATCATTGAGCTTAACTAGAATTGTACTAAGGCATAGGAGATGCTATTCTTGCAGTTCATTCTTATTTTTGGATTTTAGTCTAGGTATCTTTTGTAGTCAGTGAGGCTCCTTTGTGATGAGCAGTGCACTCTAGGCTGATGGCCTTCCTACATGTGCAGGCCCCTTATTGTAATCACATACTTACTGCACAAGTATTGTCTGACTGTGGGTAGGCTTCCCACCATGGTTTTTCACTTTACTGGGTTTTCCATGTACAAATCTTGGTGTTATGTGTTGTGGATACATGGTATTTGGTTTATGATTTATGTTTGTGCTTAATTGTATCTGTTATTCCGCTATTTGGTTTATGCATTCCAGTAAAAGGTTTTTTGTGCTTAAAGTTTCATAATCTGTTAACAATTGATTCACCCCCCTCTCAGTTGTTCACCGGTTATCCTAAAAAATAAAGCTATGTAATCTAAGATATCCCCATGACTTGATCATCTCATAAAGGGATTTAGTGGATATACTATACCTTCTCCCTAGATTTGGATACATCAAGTGTGAAATATATCCTTGAAAGAATCCCAAACTGCATCTTTACCTTGTAATTTTCCTTGTTTATGTGTCTCACACACATCCTTTCAAAACTTAAAGGCATCCTTCCTTTTTTTAGATTCAAACTTCTCCTTTAGGGATCTCATTCTAATAGATAGTATAGCAACCTTTGTCTTTTCCCACCAAAGATCTTGCATTGTTGATCTTTGGCTATCATTTGAAACCCTAGCAGCTATTCTGAGTTTATTTTGATTCAAATAGTCTAGTCTTCTACCTCTCCCTATATCCATCCCATGTCTTTTATTAGAACGCATTGATTCATTATATAAACGCATCCTAAAGTCAATTATTCAAATGGGATCCCTATCCCATAAGCCCTCTTGCATTGAATATGCCTATATGTGCCATCAATATGATATTCATTACCCTCATAACATAGCATCATCTTAGTATGCTTCTATTTGGTCCATTATTCTCCACCCCTTTGATCATCCATTAGGACCTTTGTGTCTAATCTCTCCCCATTTCTATTAATATGAGAATACCAATACCCCCAACATTGCAGGATAAATGAAGATGAATGAACTTTAATAAGATGAAAACAACGTGATAACACAAATAATGTACAAATTCCAAATAGATCATATTCAAAATAAATTTAAACTTGTGTAGTTAGCACACCTAAATTAGAAGGATTTGCACTTGTAGAACCCATATGTAATATAGATAGTGATGATGGGACCAAGAACCTAGTCAAACTTTGTTGGGACTTATCATTGGTAGGCTTCTTGGTTCTCTCGGTTGTGCCACTCCTTAAAACAATTGTATCATGTGAAGACTTGTCTATAGTAGTAGTGTGCTTCTTTGAATTCATGTGTTCATTTAGAGAATTGACAGTATTACCACTTGTTGGCACAAAACAAAACCATTTATTGCGTAGTCTACATTCGACTCTAACTTTTTTCTTATCCTCAAAGCCTACAAGTGTTGCTTCCATCACCTTGAATAAATCAGAGTCTTGTGTCTTGTTGAAATCATCTAGAAGTTTAATTGCTTGATCAATCTCAAATCGATCTCTAACCACTATTGTCCACTTTTCTATGCTACTTGAATGATTTTCATGATTTCCCTCCATTTAAGTGTGATGTTGATAGGACATTGTTTTCATGTGATTATTTTTAATGTTATGAACTGTTTGCACTGCCATGGATACTTCCCCTATTCCATTATCAATGCCACAACTTTCACAATGGATCTTTATTTTAGGTTCTCCCTTTTCTGAATATACTTTGAGAGTAAGTTTCTCCTTGACAAATTCTTCCATTATACTATTTACTTTCTTATTCCAAGATGTCAATACATTAGGATCAATAACTATGCTTTGCTCCACTGAATCTAACCCATCTCCAACTCTTGGTTGTTTATGCATACATGTTGGATATTGTTGAGAAGTTTGTTGGAATGTGTTTTTGTCATTGATGTCAACATATTCCTCTATGTGTTCTAGTGGTGCTGTCAGATTAAGTAATTTAGTTTGTCTAGTGTGTTGTGGATTAAAGGGTTTTGAGATAAGTATGTCTAGTTGATTCAGCTAAAGTTTCAGTGGTCCGCATGGTGATTTGATCGAGTTATGAGGTCTGGTATTGAGGTTTGTTTTTTAGTTGTTCGATGTTGTTCAATGTTCTGGATTTTTCTCTGTGTTGCAATGTTTTGGTTTGCAGATTTGGTAGAGTGTTTGGGACATACTTGTGTGTCCTCAATTAGGATGGTTCATGATTCGAAGGTCTGCAAGTGAATTTTTTAGTTTGACAATTGGTTCTGTAAGTAGGAATTCGGAATTCATCAAAGCAAATCAATATTAGCCTAGTTCAATCACGAAAACTCAATTGCAATGATAACAATCCTAATTACACTCAATAAAGACATGAAAACAAGACATTCAATATGAAATCTAAGCAAACCAAATGCAGATGTCTCCTTCATGTGGCTCCATTGTCCTTCTTTCTCCTTCAAATAGCTTTGTTTGTGGATCTCACCTACTAGTGCATAAGCATGATGTGAAAGTAAGTAGACAAGATAGTGCAAGAATACTCGAAGCGTGATTGATTTGACCAGGGATCAGGGACCTTGATTGAAGAAATTCATCCAATTTATAGACAAATTGGAGAAAAGATAAGATTAGCATGAAAGATGATTCGAATGGAAATTCAAATCAGGAATGACAAATATGACAAATTATGACAAATTGACACTTTCTATGCAAGATTGATTGATTGATAATTATGACAAAATTATGACAAATTTCTATGTCAAAATTGATTGATTGTCAATTATGACAAATTATGACAACTTGAAATGTCATTCCCATGAAATTAGGAGAAAAATAGGAGAGAATTGAAAATTAGAAATTAGAAAATTAGAAAATTGAAATTGATGAAAAATTAGGAAATTAGGAATTAGGAGAAATTAGTAAATTGGAAAATTAGGAATTAAGTGAATTAATAAACAATTTTTCATTTATTAATTAATTCACAAAGAGGGAAGAATTAGTTAGCCAATTAAATAAACATTTAATTGTGACAAGAAGACTTAGGATAAATAAATAAATTATTTAACCTAGAGGGAGAAATGACAAACAAGGTTAAATGAATAAATCATGAAACCCTAGAAGATGAATTAGAAAATGCAAGGATGACAATTAGGTCTTGACAAAGGATCATTGATATCGATTCGATTTGATCATGATTCTGACTGACAAAGGACCAATGTTGACAAACGATTTGATAAATGCGCCAATTGACGAGGAACAATGACTAATTGATCCAAATTGACACGATTGAGAAAGATGACGATCGATGACAAATTGATCACAAAAATGACAAAATTGACAAGAAGACAAGGATCGATGACAAAATAGATTGCAAAACGACAAGATTGAAAATGACCATGATCGATGACAAATCGATTGCAAGACGACAAGATTGAAAATGACCACGATTGATGACAAATCGATCGCAAGACGACAAGATTGAAAATGACAATGATCGATGACAAATCGATCGCAAGATGACAAGATTGATAAGAGGACAAAACCCTAATTAGGATTGACGATGTCCAAAATGAAATCGAATTGATGATGTCAAAATATGACAAATGAGCACGCACATTGATGCGACAGGATAAGATTGATCAAAATCATGACTGAAGATTGTTATCGACAAGACCAAATTCGAAAGCGAGACAAATGAAGAATGCAGAAGAAGGACTCGATGCTCGCAAATGATAAAGACCAAGTGCGAATCATAGGAGGAATGTTAATGCGACGCAAAAACCCTAAAATAAGGCAATGCGTCAATGTTAAAGTATGATTCCGCAAGCATTGACCATTTTTAGACATCTACAAGTTCAATTAGTGTTCTTGAGGTTTAGTATAATGATGATGGAGATTATAGTAAGTGGTGATGTTGCAGTTGTTACTGTGGTAATTCTCATTGCTTGTAGATGTTTCTAGATTATGTCCTATTTGTGTTGGTGGTACACATTGATCGTTGTGCCCATTGTTGATGATTTTCTCTGGTATGTTTGTGTTATGCAACATTCTTAGTGACCAGATGATTGTAGCATGTTGCAGATGTTCATGGGATAATTCTTGGAGGTTTTGCGTGTTCGAGGAGTTGATTTGGGTCCAGACTATGTCTTAGCTGACATTGTTTTGGTCTGCATTTATTATTGTACCATGTATGATCATATTTTGTAATTTGTGTTATGGGTTGAGACGACCTTAAAATATAGGTTGATGATTTGTATAAATAAATGTAATAATCATGTGAGAGAGATGTCTATGTGTGTGAATAATGTTTTGATCTTTCGGAAGCAGTGAGATAGTGTGAAGAAGTGAGAAGAAGTGTGAAAGAGCAGTATATGAGCTTAACTAGAACTGTAACCAGGCATGTGGAGATGTTATTCTATTATTTCATGATCTTCGAGATGTAATCTGAATGTTTTTGTAAGATAGTGAGTCTTCCCCAGGGTTGTAGCCCTTGTTGTTATTGTTTTTGAGCAGTGAGCTCTAGGCAATGTGCCTGAATGCATGTACATTCCCCATTGTAATATTTCATATACTTCTAACAGGGTATCATCATATTGTGGGTAGGTTCCCAACATGGCTTTTACCTTAACCAGGTTTTCCACATCAAAAATCTTGGAGTTATGTGTTATTGATGTGGTGTTGATTTATGCTTTTACTATTAATTATCAGATTTGAATTGGTGTTTAAGTTAAGTTTTTGTGCAAACTAATTAACCTCCCCTCTCAGTTTGATGCCTTGTTGCCAACAATTGGTATCAGATCTAGATCCTCCGAAAGAATCTTGTCCACTTGAGGTGATTCGTGATGGCAACCTATGCTTACAGGAAGGATAGTTCAATATTTGATGGAATGAACTACTCTCTTTGGAAGAACTAGATGGAGTGTCACTTGAGATGCATCGGTGAATATTACTATAAGATTACTAAAAATGTGTATAATGTTCCTCCAAATGGTCCTACATCTCTAGATGAGATAAAGGAATCTAAATTCAATATTAGAGCTAAGGAAGTATTAATGAGTGCCTTGACTAATTCTAAGATGACTATTGTGATGTATTTGTAGACTGCTCATGAGATCTAGAAGAAGCTAGGGACTTTGTATGAAGGTGATAGCCATGTGAAATTTGTTAAGTTGCAAAGCCTAAAGGGAAAGTATGAGATGCTGAGGATGGGCGAAGATGAGAATATTACTTCCTTTGTGCAGAAAGTGAATGATCTTGTGTTGAATATCAGATGTACCATTGGAGTGTTGGAAGAATCAGAGATTGTTGCTAAAGTGTTGAGATCCTTGCCTCCTGCTTACAAACACAAATTTGTTTCTATTGAGGAGATCTAAACAATGACTGATGTGACTAGAGACATGTTGATTGGAAAGCTTGTTGACTTTGAGTTGAATAAATTTGGTGAATCTCTTCCTAATTCTGAATTTGCATTCAAGGCTACTGTATCCAGGAAGAAGAAATATGATCCAGGAGAAATTTCTACAAGGGTGTCCAGATATGAGAAAGAGATGAGAGAACTTGAAGAAGAAGAAAGAGATATTGATGATCTTGAAGCCCTGCTTTCCATAAGATTACCTAAAGGTGCCGGTAAGTATGAAGGAAAGTTACCTCTTAAATGTTTTTCATGTAAGAAGATAGGACATTTTTCTTCAAGGTGTCTGAAAAGAGTTCCTAAGAATTCATTTAAGCCTTACAAGTCTAAATAGAAGAAGAAGTGTTATTATGCTGTTGATGAAGGTGTGACAAATGATGAGTCTAAGAAAGGAAATTCAGGAGATGAATGGTTGTTTATTGCTATCAAGGAAGATGATATGGTGACTATTGATTCTACTAGCTGGATTAATGAGGAGAAACCTTTGGCTGCTAAAATTGAAGAGAAATATGAATGATTTATTGACAGTGGTTTCTCTTATCATATGACAGGTGATAAGATTAAGTTTGTGAGTGTGAAAAAGTATGATGGTGGTGTAGTAAGATTTGGTGATGATAAAGCTGGTATAATCCGTGGCAGAGGTTCTATTTCTCTTGATGGTAAGCACAATACTAATGATGTCATATATGTTGAAGGTCTAACGCATAATATTTTGAGTGTTGGACAAATGGTCGATAAGGGATATGATTTTTAATTCAAGAATGGGAAGTGTAAAATCTTGAGTGGTTCTAGAATTGAGATTGCATCAGGTACAAAGACTAAGGGTAATATCTTTCACTTGAATGCTGGTGATAAAAGTTGATTGATTTCTCAGGTTGATTAAAGTTGGTTATGACATAGAAGGATGTGTCATGTGAATTTTGATTGCATGGTTAAGATAAGTTCTACTCAAGAAGTAAGAGATCTTCCTATGTTGGTAAAGCCTACTAATCTAGTATGTAAGGAATGCTAGTTAGGGAAGCATACAAGAGTTACTTTCAAAAGAAAACAATATAATTCTAGGATAATTGGATCTTGTGCATATTGATTTGTGTGGTCCTTCTAGAGTGAGAATCTTGTAGGGCGATAGGTACTTCATGTTGCTGATTGATGACTATTCAAGGATGATGTGGGTTACTTTCTTAAGGGAGAAATATAAAGCATTGGAGAAGTTCAAGATTTTCAAATCTATGGTTAAGACAGAGACAAGATTGAAGCTGAAGTGTCTGAGATCTGAAAGAGGTGGTGAATTCACTTCATATGAGTTCAATGCATTTTGTGAAGAGCATGGAGTGAAGAGATAGTTATCTGCTCCACAGACCCCTCAAAAGAATGGTGTTGTGGAGAGGAAGAACAATACAATTCAGGAAGCTGCTAGAACCATGATGATTGAAGGAAATGTTCTGCATATCTAATGGAGAGAAGTTGTGAGTACTATTGTATATACTCTTAACCGAGTGCATATTAAAGGTGATACCGGTAAGACTCGTTATGAACTATGGTTTGGCCATGCCCCTATAGTTAGATATTTCAAAATTTTTGGAAGTAAATGCTATATCAGAAGATATGAATATATAGGGAAGTTTGATTCTAGATGTGATGAAGGATTTTTTCTTAGTTATTCTACTAAGAGAAAGGCTTGCTGACGTTATAACAAGAGATTGAGAAAGATAGTTAAGAGTGCTAATGTGAAAGTTGATGAAGGCAATGAGAGACAAATCAGATCTTGTAGATATGATTCTGATGATAAGGATGTTAGTTCAAATAAATGAAAGCAAGTGCAAACCCTGAAACCAAACTCCAATTGTTCCAAAAAATCATGTGAATGAAGGAGAAGGTGCAAGTGCTAGTGCAGAAGAAAGAGCTCAAGAGTCCGAAAATAAAGAAAATCCTAAAACTCCCAGGTAAGTAAGATTTAATCATTTAGAGAATCAGATCATAGGTGATAAGAATAGAGGTGTGATGACTAGAAGAAGAATTGTTGAAGAGTATTGCTTGATTTCTAAAATTGAACCTAAATATGTTGATGAAGCATGTAAATATGATAATTGGGTTAAAGAAATTGAAGAAGAATTGAACAAGATTGAGAAGAATAATATGTGGATTCTTGTTCCCAGACCTAAGGATAAAAATGTAATTGGAATTAAGTGGGTATTCCGAAATAAATTGTGTATATGGTGAAAATGGATAACAATAATAACGATATTGAAAGGCTAAATGAATTCAACCACAAAACCCTAGCCTAACAACAACAAAGATCCACCATAACATATGAAGATTACCTAAGACAATGCAAATCAAACAAAATCACAAAGATTATACCATCACATGTCCAATAGGGTTTGGATCTCCATTCTTCCTATCTCCATTGATCTTGCTTGATATATTTGCTCTCAGATTTTATGTGCACAAGAGCTCAACAAAGAACAGAATGTGGTTGCAAGTAGGATCGCATATGCCAAGTAGTCAATTGATCAAGTAGCTAGGTCATTAGGATGATTGATTAGGGTTTGATAATGAAGGAAGCATCTCCTTATATAGAAGACACTATATGAAATGGAGGGATAGGATTGAGAGGTGTAAAAGGAGGTCGGCTATGATTAGAGGGTAGGTAAAAGAAATAATAAAATAATGAAAGGGGTAGGTAGTGTATGAATTAAGAGATGAATGACATGTGTCATGGGTAGAAAAGGTTAATGAATTAATTAAATAAATAAAGATTTATTTAATTAATAGAAGAAGTGGGATCAATTAAATAAATAAGATATTTATTTAATTTAAGAAAAGGATAATTTAAATAAATAAATGTATTTATTTAAGTGAGAAATAAGGCTAGAAGAGGATAAATGAATTAATTAAATAAATAAAGATTTATTTAATTAATAGAAGAATTAAGCTTAGATAATTAAATAAATAAAATATTTATTTAATTAGACTGGACAATTTTTGGTGTCTACATTTTGCCCCTCTTTGAGACAATGCGGCTTGTCGCGTTATTTCAAAGAAGATAAGATGAACTGATACAGAGTTGCCCCAAGATGGGAATGATATGCCCCCTCGAGAGATTGTATGAAAATGTGTGAAAAGACCACAGACAATCTCTCGATAAGAAAGAAAGGCTAGAATGGACTGACTAGATAAAGTGACAAAGTCACGGGATAACGAAGACTAACATAGGAGACTAGGGCTAGGGTAGTCTATAAGATAGACCATGAGGGGAGTACATCCTCATTGTCATCCACACATCCAAGAGATCAGAGTGCCGAGAGAAAATAGAGCAGCAACAGTCAGTAGCGATGGCATTGGTGCATAGATTCGATCGCGTTTGCCGATTCCAGAGGCCAGTAGAGGCAGGAGAGCCAGTAAGTACCACAAAACCTCCTTGTACTTTGATGCATTTATTGTTGTCATTAATGCATGCTAGGTAATGTAATAAATACGTGTTTATGTCAGGAAAACGCGTTTGTGTCCAAAAATGTGAATATGTGTCTTCTAGGTCAAATCGGCAGTTCTGTGATGAACATACGCTGTCGATTGGATAAGCTGCTGAGAGGATACACTTAAGCAGGTCCTCTAGGGAAGACTAGGATAGCAGATAGGGCTAGGATTGACAATTATGTGATAGAACATATGTTGCCAATTAGGAAACTTCTCAAGAGGATTCACTCAAGCAGAGGCCCTAGGATAGGATAGATCAAGGCACTTTGTGATGAATAGTGAATACCAAGATATAGTACTTTGTGATGAACAGGGAGTACTAAAATATGAGTAGCACTTTGTGATGAACAGTGAGTGCAAATGTGAGCAGCACTTTGTGATGAACAGGGAGTGCAAAACACGTAGTACTTTGTGATGAACAGGGAGTACCACTAGGATAGAAGCAACACTTTTTGATGAACAGTGAGTGTCACTAGGACTGAGATGATTGATTTGTGTGACTACAGGAGTATTTGCCTATGCTGGAGTCATGAGAGAGATTGCCATCGACTCAGAGGTTGCGACCTAAGTTGACAACCGAGGACCGAGCTGTGATTGAGGCTATGGGATTGAGACATATTCTGTATGTGCCTGAGTTTCAGGCGAACATGGGATTGCTGACTGCACTAGCAGAGAGGTGGCACTCTGCGACTTGCACTTTTCATTTGCCGATGGGGGAGATGATAGTCACCCTGGGGGATGTATACAGGATTCTGTGGATACCGATTGATGGGGAGCTGATTCCGTACGATCGAGACGGAGACAGGGATGCCCTTAGACGAGTGTTTCAGGATCCAGGACTAGAGATGAGGGTTGGACATGTGGCATGGGACATGATGACACAGACAGGATTAGCACTACCAACAGTGTTGGCAGAAGTTATCAGTGGGTTCCCCTGTATCAATTTTGTACCATTTTGTATGATGATGTAGACACTTGTGGGTGATTGTAGCCATATGATTTTGACATCATTGTATCATGACACTTTATATATATATATATATATGAGATGATTCATCTTTGTGGCAGCTATATGCATGTGTACCTATGTGATGAGATGTTTCATGATGTATGTTTCTATGTGATGCTTATGATATGGATGCAAATATGTACATGAGGAAATGCAATATATTTTTTTGTTCTTTTATGTTTTACATGTGTATGCAAATGCAAATGTGAATGTGTGTAATGCAGATGAATATGATAATGCAAATGTAAATTGTGCTAACAGGTGTTGTGTGTAGGATGTGATGCAGTTGTGATATCTATATGTATGAATGAAATACTTATATGTGGTAATGCAGGTGCAACTACATGAAATGCAAGTGTTTTTGGTGTGTCATTATACTCAGTCATGTGATAGCAGGCTACACAGACTCAAGAAGGATGATGGAGGTCAATCAAGAAAGGGGATGGAAGACAGAAGATATGAAAGTGAAAGAGATTCTTGTGCATTATCATCATTGAGCTTTATTATGGCAAGTAGGTTATGACAATCAAGGCATATGTTCGACCCAGAAAGTCATTGTACCTATTTGCATGGAGATAAGATAGTCACAAACAAGGAATGCCCCAGTTCACACTAGACTCATAGTGTCCTCATATCCTTGGACAAGTCATAGCATTACTAAGAGACAATCTACAGACAGCAAATACAAATAGGTGACGATACCCCATCTTCGCCTTTCTAGTCAAAGACATCCTGGAGATAGAATCTCTAGTCAGAGACATCTTGGAAAAGCTAAAAGACATGTCACCAAAAGATAAAATCAAAAGAAAACCAAGCCTCAACATCAACATCCACTATAGTCCTCAAATTTAGTGTCTCTTGTCACTTGTATAAGTCTTATTTGATTGTGGTCACAATGTTTACTTTCACAGAAAGGATAGATAGCACTGAACCATAATGTTGTCTGAGTCTGTTGAAAGATTTGATTTGTTGAAGCCCATTGTTGCTGCTGTGTCTCATCTGAAACTGACTGAATCCATGAAACTGATACTTTATTGTGGAGAAGATGAAACTTTATTGCGGATCTATGATGCAAATGTTGCTTTATTGTGGATTGTGCGCGGATAGACTGAAGGAAGCTGGAATAAACTGTACTCCTCGAAACATGTGATGTTCTTAGTTCCACACCCATCACTAGACGTAGGATTTGCCTTAGCCACATATAGGAGCTAATTTATTATGGATGGAAAGGGAGGTGAAAAGGGAGATTTATTATGAATGGCTAACCAATCTTGGGTAGATCAATAACAAGCCATGATGGGAATGGGTAAGTTTATTATGAACAAATAGGTTGTGAGTGTGTGCAAAGTGAAAGGATGAAAGTGAATCCTAAAGGAGGGAGGAGCAATGTCTTTACGCATGGCGTTGGTGACCCAGTTTTCACCATGGTACTTGCCCAGGGCACCACCAAAGTGGTTTTCACCATTGGACGAAATTATTTCTCTTTACTTTTTTCGATTTTTCAATGTTTTTTGTGTCACAAGGTGCCTGTTTGCTAGGTTTTCACCAAGTAACGATTTTTTTTTGTTTTATAATTTTTTTTGTATTTTTGAATTTTTTGATTTTTTTTGTATTTTTGAGATTTTTTATTTTTTTGTATTTTTGAAATTTTTTATTTTTTTTGTATTTTTTGAATAAGGATATTCCAAAGAGCTATGTGTAGAACCTGCGAAGGTGCATGTTGTTGATAGGATCCTCCAAAGGTTCACCTTCTGTAGTTGAGAGTTGATATGCCCCAGATCCATATGCTGCTGTAATGATGTAAGGACCAAGCCAATTTGGTTCGAACTTGCCCTTCTTCTCTCTGTCTTGCTGATTTTTGGGATTTTCTCTGAGAACTAAGTCCCCTACCTCAAATGTGTGAGGCTTGACTTTGTGATTGTAGCTGCATTGTTACTTGAGTGAATGATGTGTAGCTCGAGTGATTGTCTTCCTTGATAAGGGAATTGTAATAGAATTACTAGTGTGTGGACTACATAGGCCCATATGCGTGTCACCTAAAGAAGTTTGGGCATCTCTGATAACAAAGTCCTTCGAGGAAGCTCCATTAAAGGTCCATGATGTATTGCCAAGAGGGGAAGGACATGTGGAACAAGTGGATGAGTGATGAAGGCTTATGATTGCGAAAAGAAGTGAAAGTAGGATAGCATGATGGAGACTTGGTATCAACAAGTATTCTTTTTGACTTGAAATTTTAGAACTTTTGCCCCCAGTTATTTTGATATTAGGGGAGATCAACTCTTGTTCTTTTTTCTTCATAGGATTTTTATCCTTGACTTTGATTTTTGCAGAGTCCAATAGCTTTTGATTTTGATTTGGATTAAAGGAATTTTCTTTATTTTTGACTTTTAGATTTTTCTTTTCAAATCTTGATTTTTGATCCCCAATGAGTAAAGGCTTTTGTAATTCTTGTTGATCCAAGTCTAGGAGTGGAGTGGAAATGGAATGAGTGGATGAAATGGTAAGGCTATGTGAGTTATCAAGAGGGTTGGCGATAGACTCAATAGATTCTTTGTTGGAACCACTCTTAGGACTATTGATATCAAGAGCTTCTTGCACCACTAGAGGAGATTTGCATTTAGACTTAGTAGCCACAACACTAGGTGGTTCACACCCAATTCCTTGGCATTGCAAATTGCTTGTAGGTTGTTCTTGTTGACTGAATACCTTAGGAGATAGTGGGAGTTGATCAACATGAAATATATACTCACCACATCCCATGTCTTTAAACTTGAACTTTTCTTTGATCTCTGCTTGTTTTGATGTAGAAGCTTTCAAGGATTCTGGATTCACATATGCCAATGAAGGAATAGCCTCTCGATTGGCTGGAATTGTTATTTCTGATCTAGGTCGCAGATTGTTGCAATATATGAATGGATTTGGGTCAGCTTTGACGGTCACTTCAACTCCATTGTGTGGAAACTTGATACATCGATGATATGCAGATGGGACTGCACTCATCTCATGAATCCATGGACGTCCTAGCAATATATTGTATGTGAGATCAAGGTCTAGGACTTGACAAACCACATCCTTCGTAACTGGCCCAACTTTGAGAGGTAAGGTGACTGTGCCCTTGGATGACCGCTCTTCATCATCATATGCCTTGATGGTGATTTTGTTTGTAGAATTCACAGCTTTATCAAAATATCCCAATTGTTTAATTGTGCTCAATGTACAAATGTTTAGACCAGCTCCTCCATCTATCAGGACTCATTTTATTCGATGTTTGTGTATGAAAGCTTCAATGTGTAGTGGTGCATTATGTGGCTAACTTACGGAGGCATCATTGGCTTCTGTGAATGTAAGAGAGTGTGGAATGGAAAGGTATCCCACCATGGCTTGAAACTGGTCCACGTTCAGATCAGTAGGAATGACAGTATCTCTCAAGATTTTGTCAAGAATAGCTTTATGTGCGGGGGATATGCGTAAGAGCTCAAGGATGGAGATAAGCGCGGGTGTTTTCCCTAACTGTTCTACAAGGTCATACTCAGGTTTGGTTGATGAAGAAGCGATGTTTTTAGTTGGAGCACCTTGAAAAGTGATTTTACCTCGATGAGTTGTGACATGACATTCAGAGGTAGGTTCAGAAGAAGATCCAATGCCTTTTAGGACAATCTTGGATCTTTGGGTAGAATTCTCAGGTGTTTTGTCCTTGATGATAATGGTAGAGACATAATTGTCCATCGAGATGTGATTGATAGTTGAATCATAGTTATAGGACGCTCTGGTATAGTTGGGTTGATCATTTGTGGCTTTAGCTTTTCCCTTGTCATGCTTTGGGAATGGTTCCTTAAACATCTTATGTTCTTGATTAGAGGAATGTCCTTCAATCTCAATGTCACCTCTGTCAATGAGATCTTGTATGATGTTCTTCAGTCGATGGCAATTTCCTATCTTATGACCCTTGCTCTTATGAAATTCACAATATTCATCATCATTCCACCAATTTGGTTTGACCTTTGGCTCATATGGAGGAAAATCTGGAATAGTGATTACCTTGTTTGCCACTAGCTTTTTGAAAACTGACTCAAGTGGTTCTCCCAATGGAGTGTACTTCCTTCGTGATTTAGAAGTTGTTTGAGTATTCACCTGATTTGATCTGGAAAAAACGAATTTGGGTCGTACTGTATTGGCATCAACAACACCGTCATTGACTGTGTTCTTGTTTTTATTCCAAAAGCTTGGCTTGTCTTTTCCTTTAAAGTCATCTTTGTTTTCCTTGAATATCTTAATGACTCCTTGTTCAATTAGGACCTTTTCTGTTGCTAAGCCTTTTTCAATGACTTCTTTGAAGGTGGATAAGCAAGCTTTTCTCAAGTCATAACCAATGTCTTTGTTAACATTCTGGGTGAACATCTCTACCATTTGTTTTTGTGGAATTTCACAAGAGCATCTGCTGGCTAGATTTCTCCATCTTTGTAAAAATGATGCAAAAGACTCTCCCTCTTTTTCCTTGTTGTTGCACAAAGTAGTGACTGATATGTCTGTCTCTATATTGTAGGAGAAATGTTGAATAAATGCCTCTGCTAAGTCACCCCATGACTTAATACCATGTGGAAGTTGGGAGAACCATTCCATAGCTTGATCACCTAGGCTTTGTGGGAATAATCTCATCAAATATGTCTCTTCTGAAGCTACCTCAATGCAAGATGTGAAAAATTGTCGTATGTGTTCCTTAGGATCCCCTTTTCCTCTATACTTATAAAACTTAGGTGTCACGAAATGTGTAGGAAAAGGAGGCATTGGAATGCTCTTGTCAAATGGATAAGGACATATGTCTCTCATTGTGTATGTTGGCTTCGGTGTATTTATGTCCTCCATTTTATTTTGTAAGTCCCTGATTTGTTGTTCCAAATTGCTCTTAGGTGGAGATCGACTTCTTGGACCATACCCCATGCTTGAGGCACCAATTGGAGGAGGAGCATGTTGCATATATGGATGATATTGATCATACACATGTTCATATGGAGGAGGTCTGTAATGATGCTGTGTATATGGACCACTTGGTATAGATTCATGTTGAGGAACGAAATATCTGCTTTGTCCATGTATACCATACTCTACAGGCATGTCATGAGTTTGTTCTAGTGTGTTGTCCCCAAATTTGACACGGGGTTTCCTTGTGTCCAAATTTTGAGCATGCCTTTGAATATCCAAGTGCTTTGGTGGTTGATCATTAGCATTAGTATGTGATTGAGCATATTTCTCTGCATAAGATTTCCATAATGGTCTGCGAAGGTGAGTATCATATGCTTGACCATGTGTATGTGGGACCTCTAGTTTTTGAAACAAAGATGATGGTGATTCAGGCACAAGATGGTCCTCTATTTCCTCCACTATTAGGTCTCCTTTGATCCATGTTGGAGTGAGGTTGTTGCAAAGGTCGATTTTCCATTATTTGAGACATGTCAAAATCATGAGGGATCTTGGCTCCACTTTGTGCCATCATTTGTAAGAAGTATTGTCTATCCCTCCTCATTATTTCCTCAACCAATCGATTGAAATGGGGTTTCATAATGGATTCTTCCAGATCTGCTAAATGTACAGAAAAGTTGTCCATATTGTCATTATGTGTAGCATTGTTAATTGTAGTGTCCATGTTCTCAACATTTGGAATGTTTCGATAGGCATCCATGTCAGGTAATGTAGTATGATCAGAATTGAAAAAGATATTATTGTCATACTCATAAGAACTCATGTTTGCGGACTCTTGAGCCTCTTTAGTTTCTCTCCGAGATTTTTGTGAATGAGTTTCAACCATGAACTAGGTAGTGACCGAGATGTGTGAGACTAGATGAAGAATGGAAAAAGTATGGAAGACCAAGAGTTGGATGGAATGTAAATGAATCTGAGGTGTACTTGCAATGTCCAAAGTGTAAGACCAAGTATGTATGTAGTAGAGTAGGTGTGACTTCCAAAGAGAGGATAGTTTCTCTTGATGAGGTAAGTTGACCTTGACTCTAAGTAAGACCAAATGAGACCCAAAGGTAAGAAACTTTGATGAGGGACCACTTAGCAAAGTGTTGTTGTATGTAGTGTGTTGACAAAGTATGATGAGGACAAACAAGTGACCTTTTGACTCAAGTTTAGACAAATGTAAATTTAAAGTGAGATGTGAAGCAATGATGGACTTTGTGAGACCCAAAGATAGGTTGAATGCTAGATGAAAACCTGGAGAAACAACCTAGGAAGATCAAGAATTCCAAAACTAATTGCTCTTGTTTGCTGGACTGTAAATTTTTTCCAATTTGTGAAGTTGTTGGTTGTGACCAAATCTGAATGTTTGACTATTTTTCGTGACAAGAGGACACAATGTTGATGAGGACTCAATGTTTGCAAGTGTTTAGACTCAAAATGACTCTAAGAAAAGTGTGTTGTTTGATGTAAAAATGTTTTGCATACACTTGAAGACACAAAAGACACAATGTTTTGTTGTTTGGTCTTGAATGTTTTTAATGTTTAAAATAAGTCAAGCACAATTCTTATGGCTGGCCAAGACAATAGTTGTTGATCCCACAAGAGGTTTTACCCTCGAGGCTATGTTATTCAGAGCGGATACTTAGATGCTTGACCTCACTAGCTCCACCCTCGGCACTCACTTCTCGGGTCAGCCAAGCATCAGTCCCCATGAAAACTCCCCGTGGCGAACTTTGTATCTCTACTAAGAACCGTATGTGTGTGGGCCGCTACCAGAGGTCCAACCTCCTGCCCCAACAACTAGAAGGATTTGGGCTTCTAAAACAAAAAGGTGCTAGTAAGGGCATCCGCTCGTGTGGCCATACATGCGACACTTTTAGCTCTGTAAATACAGAAGGCTCCCAGTCGGTAGGGGTTACGCCCTACAACTAATCAAATAAATTTGATCAAACGGGTTTATGGGGAGACATAGTGTCGGTATGAACTAATCAGCACACGTTATTCATAGTTTTCACCATGAATACAGTTATTTATAGTGGTTTGGAAGAAGATGGATTTTCTTTTGCTACCACTTGGGTCGTTCTCTTCTCACTAGTAGTCCTAATGACCACACGGGAAGACAGGCCCTCTAAAGATTAAACAAAAAGAGCCTATTGCTTAATACACAAAAGACAATGATTCAATTTTAGTGCACCAATTGAAGTGTTTGCTAGTCTATGAAAATAAGGCACACAATAAAAATCCAAAAACCCTTGCCAAGGACCTACAACAAAGATTTATTAGTAGTTTGGATTGTTTCAAATGATCACCCCTTCCTGCAAGCACACAAGTTAGGTAAATTTTAGATCCAAAAGACTTTGTGAAATAGGGGTCGTCAACAATGCGTTTTGTTGACCAATTCAAAGATCTGATTCATCATAAAAAAAATACCACCTGTAAAATTTCAAGAGATTTCCAGAAATGTAAGAAAATCCAAAAAATTTGCTAATTTGCTCCAAAAATTAATTTTTTATGAAAAATCATAAAAAATTCATATAAAACGCAAAATCAATCCAAAAAATCTGAAATATTTACTGGAGAGTCCTGATGGTCTTCCAAATTTGCATAAAAAAATTTCTGCAACAAATCCAAGCAGTTTGTGAGATATGAGTAAAATAATGCAAAACCCTAATTTTCAAAGATCTGATTTTTGAGGAATAATTTTGCATCAAATTTTAAATCACAAAGAACAGATCCTGTGTATAATTCTGAGATATTTCCAAAAATGTAATAAAATCCAAAAAATTCGCTAATTTGCTCTCAAAATTAATTTTTTATGAAAACTCATAAAAAATCATATAAAATGACAAAATAATCCAAAAAATCTGAAATTTTTACTGAATCCTTCTAATACTTTTCCTGACCTGCACAAAAAATTTGATGTCAAAATTCGAAGCCGTTTGTGAGATCTGATCAAAATAAGGAAAAAACCCTAATTTTTAAAGATCTGATTTTTAGGGAAACATTTTGCATCAAAATTAAAATCACAAAGAACAGATCCTATGTATAATTATGAGAGATTTCCAAAAATGTAAGAAAATCTGAAAAATTCTTCCATTTTCTCTCAAAATTAATTTTTAATGAAAAATCATAAAAAATTCATAGAAAATGGAAATGTGCTCCAAAAATTCTGAATTTTGAATTGAGAGCTCCTGATACTTTCTTCAACTTGAAAAAAATATTTGGTAAAAAAATTCCAAGCCGTTTGTGAGATATGATCAAATCTCTCCAAGATCTTGATTTTGTTTCCAAAACCCTAGCTGCACAAGGTTATTCTCCAAATTGTTTTACAAAACAACAATATAGGGTTAGAAAAATCTGCAAAAAACACAGATCTAACAAAAATCCATGTCCCACGGGGCGTGCCAAAATGTATATGGTGAAAATGGATAACAATAATAACGACATTGAAAGGCTAAATGAATTCAACCACAAAACCCTAGCCTAACAACAACAAAGATCCACCATAACATATGAAGATTACCTAAGACAATGCAAATCAAACAAAATCACAAAGATTATACCATCACATTTCCAATAGGGTTTGGATCTCCATTCTTCCTATCTCCATTGATCTTGCTTGATATATTTGCTCTCAGATTTTATGTGCACAAGAGCTCAACAAAGAACGAAATGTGGTTGCAAGTAGGATCGCATATGCCAAGTAGTTAATTGATCAAGTAGTTAGGTCATTAGGATGATTGATTAGGGTTTGATAATGAAGGAAGCATCTCCTTATATAGAAGACACTATATGAAATGGAGGGATAAGATTGAGAGGTGTAAAAGGAGGTCGGCTATGATTAGAGGGTAGGTAAAAGAAATAATAGAATAATGAAAGGGGTAGGTAGTGTATGAATTAAGAGATGAATGACATGTGTCATGGGTAGAAAAGGTTAATGAATTAATTAAATAAATAAAGATTTATTTAATTAATAGAAGAAGTGGGATCAATTAAATAAATAAGATATTTATTTAATTTAAGAAAAGGATAATTTAAATAAATAAAGATTTATTTAATTAATAGAAGAATTAAGCTTAGATAATTAAATAAATAATATTTATTTAATTAGACTGGACAATTTTGGGTGTCTACAAATTGAAATGAACAAGGTGAAGTTGTTAGGAACAAAGATAGACTTGTTTGTAAGGGATACTCTCAAATTGATGGAATGGATTTTGAGGAGACATTTTCTCTAGTAGCTAGAATTGAAGTTGTTGGATTATTTATTTCTTATGCTGCTTACAAAGATTTCAAATTTTATCAGATGTATGTCAAGTTAGCCTTTCTTAAAGGTGATTTGGAAGAAGAAGTTTATATTGAGCAATCAGATGGATTTCAGTTAACAGAGCAGGAAGATATGGTTTGCAGATTCAAAAAATAACTGTATGGACTCAAGCAAGCCCCAAGAGCTTGGTATGCCAGATTGGATAGGTATTTGATGAAGCTTGAATTCAATAAAGGTACTGTTGACAGTAATTTGTATTTCAAGATTGATCATGATAACATATTAATTGTCGAGGTATTTTTTGATGACATTATTTTTGGTGGAGATGATAGTTTGTGCAAGAAGTTTGTTGATGATATGCAGAATGAGTTTGAAATGTCTATGATTGGTGAGATGACATTCTTTTTGGGATTGCAAATTACATAGTCACGTAAAGGTATTTTTATATCTCAGTCTAAGTATGTGAAGGAATTGTTGAAGAAGTTTGATTTAGATGATGCAAAGCTAGTTGGTACTCCTATGGTAACCAAATGTAAGATGACTAAAGATGATGATTCTTTGAAAGAAAATTAGACTAGATACAGGTCTATGATTAGTGGACTGCTTTATTTGACTTAGACTAGAATGGATATTATGAATGTTGTATGTCTTGTTGCTAGATTTCAAGTTGATCCTAAGGAATCTCATCTTGTAGCTGTGAAAAGGATTTTTAGATATTTGAAAGGGACCGTTGATTTTGGTTTGTGGTATCCTAAAGATGATGACTTTAATTTGAATGATTTTACTGATGCTAATTGAGCAGATGATGTTGATGACTAGAAGAGTACTAGTGGTGGTGCATTTTTCTTGGGAAAGAGATTGGTTTCATGGATGAGTAAAAAGAGAGAATGCTATTTATTTATCTACTGTAGAGGCTAAATACATTGCTGCTACTAGCAATTGTATTTAGGTAATTTGGATGAAGCAAATGTTGAAGGATATCAGAGTTGTTTATGGTGTGCCTAATGCTATATATTGTAATAATTCAAGTGCTATCAACATTTCTAAGAATCCGGTATTGCATTCCAAGACTAAGAATATATCAATCAACTTTCATTTTTTGAGAGAGAAGGTGAATGAGAAGGAAGTCAGATTAGAGTATGTGTCTACAAAGGAACAAATTGCAGATATCTTCATGAAGCCTTTGCCTAAAGATACGTTTGAATATCTCAGAGAGAAGTTAGGGGTAATTGCCCCTCTTGATGAGAACTAAGATGCATGGATTTGCATCAACCTAGTGGATTTCTTAGAGATATCTTGTGATCCAGATTGATGTGTGGTAGTTGCTACTCAAAAGGAGTAGTCAGTGTTGTGGTTAAGGTGTTCAAATTTGGGGGAGAGATTTTCAGTTGTGGATATTGTTGAGAGACTTGTGCAATATGTGCCTTTAGCATTGATGTCAAAGGGGGAGAGAGACTCGTGTGAAAAACTCTGGGGGAGACAGAGAGATGTGTTGAGTTCAATTGAATGATATAAGGGGGAGCTAATTATTTTCTTTCTTTGCATTGATTATTTTTCACATTCATATGTTGCCATCAATGCCAAAGGGGGAGATTGTTAGATATTGTTGAGAAGTTTGCTAGAATGTGTTTTTGTCATTGATGTCAACATAAGTATCCCTAGTTGATTTAGGTAAAGTTTCGGTGGTCCGCATGGTGATTTGATCGAGTTATGAGGTTCGGTATTGAGGTTTGTTTTTTATTTGTTCAGTAATCTGAATTTTTCTATGCATTGCTCTGCATTGCAATATTTTGGTTTACGGATTTGGTAGAGTGTTTGGGATGTTCTAGCGTGTCCTCAATTCAGATGGTTCATGATTTGGAGGTCCGCAAGTGAATTTTTTAGTTTGACAATCAGTTTAGTTAGTTTTCTTGAGGTTTGATATAATGATGATGGAGATTCTAGTAAGTGGTTATGATCATATTTTGTAATTTGTGTTATGGTTTGAGCCGACCTTGAAATATAGGTTGATGATTTGTATAAATAAATGTAATAATCATGTGAGAGAGATTTTTGTGTGTGCGAGTAATGTTTTGAACTTTCACAAGCAGTGAGATACTATGAAGAAGTGCAAAGAAGTGTGAAAGAGAAGTATATGAGCTTAACCGGAACTATAACCAGGCATGAGGAGATGTTATTCTATCAATTCATGATCTTTTGAATGTAATCTAATTTTTTTTGTAAGATGGTGAGTCTTCCCTAGGGTTGTAGCCCTTGTTGTTATTGTTTTTGAGCAGTGAGCTCTAGGTAGTGTGTCTTAATGCATGTACATTCTCCATTGTAATATTTCATATACTTCTCATAGGGTATCATCATATTGTGGGTAGGTTCCCAACATGGTTTTTCCCTTAACCGGGTTTTCCACATCAAAAATCTTGGTGTTATGTGTGTTGATGTATGCTTTTACTACTAATTATCACATCTGAATTGGTGTTTAAGTTAAGTAAAGTTTTTGTGCAAACTGATTCACCCCCCTCTCAGTTTGTTTCCTTGTTGCCAACAATACCTTCCTTCTCACTCTCTCTATTGTTTTGAGGGTTTGGTGTACTTTCTACTATATTTGTCTCCAACATTTCAACATCCATTATATCATGTTTCCTCTTAATGCCTAGAAGTGTTGTTGTAGCTTTCCTTTTTTGTTCTTTCTTTACATTTAAAGGATGCCCAAGCCCATTGATAAAACTAAAAGTATATTCAATGAGTTCATCATCCATAATTTCATGATAGATTTCAACAAGTGTACAACCTTTTTGACAAATAATTATGCCAACAACGGAATTTTCTTCACCAGTAACAATTACCTATTTCATATTCAACATTGGATCCATCTGCATTTCAATCCACATGTACCTTTCAATTGGTTAAGTTAATAGATCATAACCTAAGGGGAATCGAATGAGGCACCTGCTTGCACAAAACTACCCAAATGCTCATCAACATTGGTGTTAAGTTGAGATAGTCCTCAAGCTTCTTGTGTTTGTGTGTGTGTTATTGTGCAATTGCAATTGACACATTTCAAACAACATAAAAGAGCATGATTATAGTAAACATAGTTCATTGACAGAGGCTAGATAACACCTAGAAATGGGAGAGATTACACTCTTTACAACAATAAAATAATAGCAAGCCAAATAGTTATGTTGTTGTCAATATTTGCTAGATCATGCTTTATCGGGAATAGGGAGATGTGGTCGAGGCTCGAGGAGATATTAGTAGAGGATTCAAGGGTAATGACTAGCCCACCTTGGGTTGGGGCTAGTTAATTGATAAATGTGATAGAACTAGAGAATGAGGTAGATCCTTATCTCTCATATGTCTTGACTGCAAAACCGATGAATCTCCCAGGGCAAAAAAAGCATGGTTTTATTAGGCTGGGTGAATATAGGAATTTTATGTTGCCAAGTGACACTCATTCAGTTTCTTATGTTGTCATTGATGGCAACATTGGCAACATATTTCGGTTCACCGGCACTGGCAGACACTTCACTGACATTAAGGATTTCAAAGGTAACTGACAAACTAGGTACCAGTATGGGAAGCCAACATCACTTGGAGATCCGGCAAAGGATAGTATACCAACAAAACATTTTATAATTCATATGTATTTGTAATGAGCCGACATGTGTTATTATTTTGTGTGTAAGCTGACTTATGACATTGTTTGTAAGGGTATATAAGTTAGTCTATTAGGTCATTTAAGAAATAACATCTTTGGAGATAAGATTTGACATGCAAAGTTTTTATATGCAAGATCATTTGTATGCGAAAGAAATATTTTGTAATGATCTGTAGATGATTTCTAAGGTACTCATAAGGTATATGTTATTCTAGCAAGGGTTTAGGGTTTAAGAGCAAGAACAATCAAAGCCTTAACCGAAACTGAATCAGGCATAGCAGATGCATTATATGGGTTCTATTTTGTTGTTTTGTATCAAAAAGTGATTGTAGTCAGTGAGACTCTTTGTGATGAATGGTGTGCTCTAGGCAGTGTGCCTTCCTGCATGTGCTGCAGGCCCCTATTATATGTAATATCTCTTCATATGGCCAGTGAACTGATATTGTGGGTCACAAATCCCACAGTGGTTTTTCCTCATTAAGGTTTTCCACATATAAACTCTATGTGTTATGGTGTTCATTTATGTGATTGCATTATTTGTTTCAGTTACTTGTATTTATGTTTACCAGCTGATGAATGAATGTTTTGATAAGGCTAAAATCTTACATTCTGGTAGAACACCGATTCACCCCCCCACTCAATGTTCTTGGATTCCAACAGTTTAGTGGCAGCGTACCTCTAAGATAAGCCCTGAGGTGGAATCATGAGGAACTCCCAAAAGATAAGGTGATGCGATTAATAAATTAGTTGCCACCTCTTTGAGTAGAGATATTCAAATTTTGATGGTCAGATTTTAGATTTGTCATAGAGAAATAGGGGAAAAATCATGAGGGGATTCCAATAAAATATTACATTCAAATTTATGTGGATAGTCGTGGCACCATAGACAGAGGTTGGATTCTATTTATAGAAGACTAATTCCATCACTCATTCAATCTCCTGAGCAAAAATGGTAGAATCCTTTGGAGTAATATGCAGGTGTGTAGGTTTGAACTCAATTGCAAAATCACCGGAGGAGAAGGTGTATCAGTTGTTTCGGTTAGGAAATGAGGAAGAAAAACTTATCGTAATCAAGATCCTGGGCCCAATATTTTGGTCTAGAGGCCATGTGCATGAAAAAGCAATGTATAAAAATTTATTTTCCCCCATTGTGCAAATCTTGGGATATGCTCTCAATGTGAATGGGATAGTGAGACGCATGGTTAGGGAGGAGAATGTCTCAGGTGTTATGAAGGCCTTAGACAAATAGGAGATGGTTCTTACATCTCAAGTGATGATGGGCTTCTTTGATTTGAATGCTAAGGGAAAGAAGACCAAAATGTTGAAGGCATGGAAGCTATATAAGAAGGGAGTGAGGCAGCTATACTTGTTGGACAAGTTTTCAACACTCATGGAGGAAAACAATGACTTTATTCCAAAAGCAACTATAGAGAGACTAAAATTAATTGGAGATAACATTGGTTATCTCTGCCACTGATGTACTTCTGACTTTAAATCTTATTTTTTGTATTAATAGAAAGGGTATTTCCCCCTGCTGGTAGACTTATCTAAAAAAAATTATATCCAATTCTATATATTGTCATATCACTAAGTCAAAATAGATGAATGAGAATAATAGTTCAATGGAGGAGATAAGAGTTTTCTAAATACCTGTATAAGTATTGTTCCTCCGTCCTCTTCAACTATAGATCTTGATAATGGCTTGAAGTTGAAGTTTCCTTCCACTTCACTTCTTAGCCACTTCTTGCCTTCTAAATGAACACTATTTGATTGAAGTGTAAATAAATTCAAATACGCATATATTGCATCCAACTTGTCCTTCATGGTGCTAATTCATAGCTATGTTGAAACTGTTTTCAAGTTTTGCCCCTACTTCTGACATTTATCAAATAAAAAATGCCTTATAATATTCGTATTCCAATGTTAAATTTATAAAACCTCTTGTATATGGTGAAAGTGGATAAACAATATTGAAAGACTAAATGAATTCAACCATGAAACCCTAGCCTAACAACAACAAAGATCCACCATAATATATGAAGATTACCTAAGACATTGCAAATCAAATGAAATCACAAAGATTATACCATCACATGTCCAATAGGGTTTGAATCTCCATTGATCTTGCTTGATATATTTGCTCTCAGATTTTATATGTGCACAAGAGCTCAACAAAGAACGGAAGTGTGGTTGCAAGTAGGCTTGATCGCATATAAAAGTTTGAATGCTAATGTAGTCGGGTAGTCAACTGATCCGGGTTGATAATGAAGGAAGCATCTCTTTATATAGAAGACACTACAAGAAATGGAGGGATAAGATTAAGAGGTGTAAAAGATAAATGGTCGGCTAGGATTAGAGGGTAGGTAGAGAAAATAATAAAATAATGAGAGGGTAGGTAGTGTAGGAATTAAGAGATGAATGACATGTGTCATGGGTAGAAAACGCTAATGAAATAATTAAATAAATAAAGATTCATTTAATTAATAGAAGAAGTGGGAACAATTAAATAAATAAGATATTTATTTAATTTGGGAAAAGGATAATTTAAATAAATAAATGTATTTATTTAAATGAGAAATAAGTCTAGAAGAGGATAAATGAATTAATTAAATAAATAAAGATTTATTTAATTAATAGAAGAATTAGGCTAAAATAATTAAATAAATAAAGATATTTATTTAATTAGACAGGACAATTTTAGGTGTCTACATTTTGCCCCTCTTTGAGACAATGCAACTTGTCGCGTTGTTTCAAAGAAGATTAGATGAACTGATACAAAATTGCCCCAAGATGGGAATGATATGCCCCCTCGAGAGATTGGATGAAAATATCTGGAAAGATCATAGACAATCTCTCGATAAGAAAGAAAGGCTAGAATGGACTGATCGGATAGGCTAGAGTGACAGAGTCACGGGATAACGAAGACTGACACGGGAGACTGGGGCTAGGGCTAGGGCTAGGGTAGTCTATAAGATGGACTACGAGGGAAAAACATCCTCATTGTCATCCACACATCCAAGAGATCAGAGTGCAGAGAGAGAATAGAGCAGCAGCAGTCAGCAGCGATGGCATTGGTTCACAGATTCGATCGCATTCGCCGATTTTAGAGGCCAGTAGATGCAGGAGAGTCGGTGAGTACCACAAAACCTCCTCATACTTTGTCGCAATAAATGTTGTCATAAATGCATGTTAGGTAGCGCATTTAATGCTTTTAAGAATATGTCAAGTGGGGTCCAAAAACGCTAAGGCGTGTCTGCGTTGGTGCCAGGCGCCTCTGGGTTGGCTAGGCGCGTTTGTGTTTGTGCTAGGTGCGTTTATGAATGCAAAGGAGTTTGTGTCAAATGCGAGAGCATCTGTGTTGTGCAGGCACATTTATTCTATATGGGCGTATCTGTGCAAAATAGAGGCATGTCTATGTATGTCAGGCGCGTCTGTGCAGAGCAGGTGCGTATGTGCAGTATGTAAGTGCATTTATGTCATAAAGGTGTGTTTATGTCTTCTAGGTCGAATCAACAGTTCTGTGATGAGCATACGTTGTCGATTGGATAAGTTGTTGAGAGGATACACTCAAGAAGGTCCTCTAAGGAAGACTAGGATAGCAGATAGGGCTAGGATTGACAATTATGTGATAGAACATACGTTGCCAATCAGGAAACTACTCAAGAGGATACACTCAAGCAGAGGCCCTAGGATAGGATAGATCAAGGCACTTTGTGATGAACAGGGAATGCCAAAACATAGTACTTTGTGATGAACAGGGAGTACTAAAAAGAGCAGCACTTTGTGATGAACAGGGAGTACCACTGGGATAAACAACAACACTTTGTGATGAACAGGGAGTCCCACTAGGATAAAAAGCAACACTTTGTGATGAACAGGGAATGCTGCTTTAACTGACATAGTTGATTTGCTTGACTGCAGGAGGACCTACCTATGCTGGATTCATGAGAGAGATTCCCATCGACTCAGAGTATGCGAGCAGAGCTGACAATCGAGGAGAGAGTTGCAGTTCGGGCTATGGGCCTGCGACATATTTTGTATGTGCCTGAGTTTCGGGTGAACATGGGGTTGCTGACTGCGCTGGTTGAGAGATGGCACTCAGACACTTGTAGTTTTTCATTTTCCAATGGGTGAGATGATAGTCACCTTAGAGGATGTATACAGGATACTACGGATACCGATCAATGGGGAGTTAGTACCCTATGATCGAGACAGAGACAGGGATGCACTGAGACGAGTGTTCCAGGATCCGGGATTGGAGATGAGGGTTGGACACGAGGCATGGGACACGATGACACAGACTAGACTAGCACTACCAGCAGTACTGGTAGGAGTGATTAGTGGGTTCCTCTGTCTGGATAGGGTGACGTGAGGATTGGCTGTGAGCTGGGAGAGTACAATAGAGACACTGGTGACACAGCATACCCGATTTGCACGGGGATCATGTCTGCTGGCACATTTGTATTATGAGCTTCATCAGTTTGTATACCATGGATCAGCAGGATTAGGCTGCGAAGTTACATTGCTGTAGGTGTGGGCATATGAGCATCTACCGGTGACACGACCGATTCATCTCAGAGGTAGGGACCATGGGCGTAGTTTTGTGCATATGTATGACATGATTACATCTTAGCCACAGATCGGGAGATTAGAGTATTGGCGCAGGGTCATCGATGAGATTGACACTATAGTATGGAGACCATATTGAGAGTGCGAGGAGTGGGAGGATGATGCAGTGGAGCTGCCATATACATTCAAGAGTAGGTATCTGATTGGGTAGACACCATATGTGCTTGAGAGGCAGTTAGTGGATAGGGTGGGTAGACAGTTCGACAGGATATAGTGGATGCCACGGGGTTCCGAGATGTATGCTCAGATGCTAAGGGATTAGGTGCACTTTGGACCATTATTGTCATATGATCAGGTAGTGATGCAGTTGGTAGAGATGGTGCCCTTGCCTTGGGATATGTGGCCAGAGATAGAGGATGCAGGGATGGATGTAGAGTATACTGCATACTGGGCAGAGCATCCATTTCCATGATTGATAGATCCAGGGGAGATGATAGATGGAGATGGCAGAGGAGATGGGGATGATGATGGAGATGGTAGAGGTAGAAGTTGACAAAGGAGGCGGGGTATAGTAGGAGAGAGGAGAGTGGCTCCGTGAAGGGAGGGTGGAGAGGAGAGGTAGGCTCGGCAGACTCACATGGTGAGGGGCAGAGGTGGATTGCTTTTACAGGTGCCAGTAGTACAGGGTCCCAGATAGGTATAGAGACAGGGACAGGGCTAGGGGCAGCCACAGGAGCAGCCACAGGGTGAGGGGGGAGAGGAGGAGGATGAGTTGCTGGAGTTGAGGGAGATCTGCTAGGGATAGGCAGATGAGATCTAGGATCTCGAGTGGGAGAGGGATAGGCTCAAGAGACAGCTGAGGGACACT
This sequence comes from Cryptomeria japonica, assembly GCF_030272615.1. Taxonomy (NCBI): domain Eukaryota; kingdom Viridiplantae; phylum Streptophyta; class Pinopsida; order Cupressales; family Cupressaceae; genus Cryptomeria; species Cryptomeria japonica. The sequence continues at coordinate 491,781,927 of NC_081411.1, forward strand.
AAGCAGGAGAGGGATTAGGCTATCCAACATTATACAGAGGCTGAGACAACACTAAGGGCAGGGAGATAGACAACAAAGGACACAGGAGCTGGATATGCCTATATTCTGCGGGCCGGGGAGGAGATAGGCTACTAGAGGGACCTATACTATGGAGCAGTGCCACCAGAGCAACGGGCTAGGAGCTTCCGTAGACCATCACGGACAGTGACGACCATCGGAGGGAGGGACAGGAGACAAGCGTTGAGCGGTGGGGTCATGGGTCCTCCACCACCACCAGATAGAGGGGATAGGAGAGATGATCTTGGGGCAGGTCCTTCCAAGGCTCAGACTCCATCGAGACCAGGCGGCTCTGAGGGAGGGAGTTCATCATAGCCTTAGAGGTCTCCCTATGTATCAATTCTGTACCATTTTGTATGATGACACCTTCGGGTGATTGTAGCGATATGATTTTGACATCATTGTATCATGACACTTATGATTATATATATATATATATATATATATATATATATATATATATATATATGAGGTTCATCCTTGCGGCAGCTATATGCATGTGTACCTATGTGATGAGATGTTTCATGATGTATGTTTCTATGTGATGGTTATGATATGGATGCAAATATGTACATAATGAAATGCAATATTTTTAATTTTTTATGGTTTTATATGTTATGCCAATGCAAATGTGAATGTATGAAATGCAGATGAATATGATAATGCAAATAACTATTTACATGATAAAAATGTAAGATGTGCTAACATGTGTTGTGTGCAGGATGTGATGCAATTGTGATATCTATATGTATGTATGAAATTCTTAATATGTGGTAATGCAGGTGCAGCTATATGAAATGCAAATGTTTTTGGTGTGTCATTATACTCAGTCATGTGATAGCAAGCTACATGGACTCAAGAAGGATGATGGAGGTCAATCAAGAAAGGGGGATGGAAGATAGAAGATATGAACATGAAAGAGCTTCTTGTGCGTTATCATCATTGAGCTTTATTATGGCAAGTAGGTTATGACAATCCAGATATATGTTCGACCCAGAAAGTCATTGTACCCGTTTGCATGGAGATAAGATAGTTGCAAACAAGGAATGCCCCAGTTCATACTAGACTCACCGTGTCTTCATATCCTTGGACAAGTCATAGCATTACTAAGAGACAATCCACAGACAGCAAAAAAAAAAGGTGACGATACCCCATCCTCGCCTTTCTAGTCAAAGACATCCTGGAGATAAAATCTCTAGTCAGAGACATCTTGGAAAAGCTAAAAGACATGTCACCCAAAAGATAAAATCAAAAAAAAACCAAGACTCGACACCAACATCTATTGTAGTCCTCAAGTTTAGTGTCTCTTGTCACTTGTATAAGTCTATTTGATTGTGGTCACAATGTTTACTTTCACAAAAGGATAGATAACATTGAACCATAATGTTGTCTGAGTTTGTTGAAAGATATGATTTGTTGAAGCCCATTGTTGTTGTTTTGTCTCATCTGAAACTGACCGAATCCATGAAACTGATACTTTATTGCGAAGAAGATGAAACTTTATTGTGGATTGGCGATGTAAGTGTTGCTTTTATTGTGGATTGTGCGCAGATAGATTGAAAAAAACTGGAAGAAACTCTACTCCTTGAAACATGTGATGCTCTCAGTTCCACACCCATCACGAGACGTAGGATTTTTCTTAGCCACAGATAGGGGGTGATTTATTATGGATGGAAAGGGTGAAAAGAGAGGTTTATTATGAATGGATAACCAATCTTAGGTAGATCAATAACAAGCCATGATGGGGATGGGTAAGTTTATTATGGATGGAAAGGTTGTGAGTGTGTGCAAAGTGAAAGGATGAAATGGAATCCTGAAGGAGGGAGGAGCAATGTCTCTACACATGGCGTCGGTGACCCGGTTTTCACCATGGTACTTGCCCAAGGCGCCACCGAAGTGGTTTTCACCGTTGGACGAAATGTTTTTTGTCTTTTCTTTTTTTTTGTGTGTGTGTGTCACAAGGTGCCCGTTTGCTAGGTTTTCACCAAGTAATGATTTTTTATTTTTATGATTTTTTTGTATTTTTGATATTTTATGATTTTATTTTATTTTTTTTGTTTAATTTTTTTTTATTTTTTGCTTTTTTGGATTAGGATAATCTGAAGAGCTATGTGTAAAACCTGCAAAGGTGCATGTTGTTGATAGGATCCTCCAAAAGTTCACCCTCTTTGGTTGAGAGCTGATATGCACCAGATCCATAGGCTGTTGTGATGATGTAAGGACCAAGCCAATTTGGTTCGAACTTTCCCTTCTTCTCTCTGTCTTGCTGATTTTTAGGATTTTCTTTGAGAACTAAGTCACCTACCTCAAATGTGTGAGGTTTGACTTTATGATTGTAATTGCGACTCATTCATTGTTGATAAGCCTTGAGGTGATTAAAAGCATTTTGTCTTCGTTCATCCAATAGTTCAAGTTCCTGTAAGCGAGAGACCCTATAGTCTTCATCACTGATAATGTTTTGCAAAGAGACTCGTAAAGAGGGTAACTCAACCTCGATAGGCAAGATAGCTTCAGCGCCATAGACAAGTGAATAAGGTGTGGCTCCTGTAGGTGTGCGGACGCCTGTGCGGTAAGCCCAAAGTGTGGGATTAAGTTGGATATGCCAATTGCGGCCAGCGTCATCGACTGTCTTTTTTAGGATTTTAAGAATGGTTTTATTAGACGCCTCAGCTTGGTCGTTACCTTGGGGTTAATAGGGTCTGGAGAAATGATGGGTAATATTGAAGCGATCACAAAGTTCACGAACATCTTGATTTTTGAAGGGATGCCCATTATCGGTGATGATGGAAATCGGAATACTGTAGCGACAAATGATGTTCATATGGAGGAGGTCTATAATATGGAGGATAAACAATGTTTGGCATCCATGTAGTTGAGAATGAATGTAGCAATCTTTTTTCTAGTGACTTGTGTAAGAGGCATGACTTCAATCCATTTGGTGAAGTACTCTATGGCGGTGATGATGAATTTGTGGCCATTGGAGGAAGGAGGGTGAATCTTGCCTATGAGATCGAGTCCCCATTGGCAAAAGGGCCAAGGAGTCACAATTGGTTGAAGTTCTTGCGTTGGCGCATGAATGAGGTCTCCATGTAGTTGACATTGCTTACATTTTTTGACAAACTGATATGAGTCTTTTTCCATATTGGGCCAGTAATATCCAGTCCTGATGAGTTTCTTGGCTAAGGTAGGACCACTAGAATGTGGACCACATGTCCCTTCATAAACTTCACGTAATGCAATCTGGGCTTCATCCATTTCTAAACATCTAAGGAGAGTGCCATCTAAACCTTGACGGTATAGGATATCGGCTAAGATGACGTATCGAGAAGATTGGCGAATGAAAGTGCGACATTGATTATTGGATAAGTCAGGAGGAAGGGTATTATTATGAAGGTATGTGAAAATGGAACCATATAACTGGGAATCAAGACCAACGACACCTATCATCTTAGTAGGAGTGATCTCATATGAGGGAACCAAAAGGTTATCCACCAAGAACTCATAGCGGGTTTCATTCTGTGGTAGATCGATCAGTGAAGCAATGGTAGCCATGGCATCTGCGACTCGATTCTGCTCTCTTGGTATCTGCTCAAAGTCTAACTTCACGAAATGTTGTTTCAGGTCATCCACCATTCATTTGTAAGGCATTAATTTTTCATCTTTTGTTTGGTAGTCATCAGTTGCTTGACGAATTACAAGTTGAGAATCCCAAAAAACATGAAGTTCTTGGATCTTCCATTGAACTGCAATCCATAATCCAGTTGTTAATGCCTTGTATTCTGCTATGTTATTAGTGCAAGGAAATGATAATCGATATGATTTTGGTATGGAATCCCCTTGAGGTGTGATGAAGAGGATGCCAGCTCCTGCACCATGCTGTGTGTATGAGCTGTCAAAGTATAGCTACCAAGGCTTTGCGTGTGATACTGTCAAGATGGATTCATTTGGAAATTATGAATTTAGAGGAGCGTCATCTATCATAGGAGCATCTACTAATTGATCTGTGATAGCTTGTTCTTTTGTTGCTTTTCGGTCTACATATTCAATGTCGAATTCACTCAGGAGCATCACCCATTTGGCTAGTCGACCAGTAAGCGTTGCTTTATTGAGAAGGTATTTCAATGGATCGATCCTTGCAACCAACTTAGTTTTATGAGTTAGCATGTAATGTCATAATTTTTGCAAAGCAAAGATCACAGCGAGACATGCACACTCAATTGGTGTGTAGTTTAGCTCATATCCCACCAAAGTGCGTCTGATGTAGTAGACTGCCTTTTCTTTGCCCTTAGCATCTTGTTGTGCTAAGAGTGCCCCTAGTGTTGTTGAAGTAGCAGATACGTATAGTAATAGGGGTTGTTTCAGAACTGGTGGCATCAAGACTGGCGAATTCAGAAGATAATCTTTGAGTATCTAGAAAGCCTGTTGACAATTCTCATCCCATTTGAATTTGATGTTTTTGTGTAGCAAGTGCTGAAAAGGATGACATTTATCTGCAAGTTGTGCTATGAATCTTCGTATGGACTAGAGTCTCCCTTGCAAAGATTGAAGTTGACTGATATTTCTTGGTGGTTGCATCTCTAGGATGCCCTTGACTTTTGCTAGATCGGCTTCAATTCCTCTTTTTGAGACAATGAATCCCAGGAGCTTCCCAGAGGTTACTCCAAAGACACATTTCTTGGGGTTTAATCTTACTTTGTATTTTTCCAACCGATCAAAAATGACTGAAAGTATGTCCAAATGTGTATCTCTATCTATTGATTTGCCCAAGAGGTCATCAACATAATCTTCCACAGTAATGTGCATGAGATTATGAAAGATAGTAGTCATGGCTCTTTGATATGTAGCACCTGCATTCTTGAGCCCAAAGGGCATGACATTCCAACAAAAAGTTCCCCAAGGACAAGTAAATGTTGTTTTGTGTTCATCCTCAAATGCAATTTTTATTTGATTATAGCTAGAGAATCCATCCATCAAAGATAACATCGCATGACCTGCTATGAGATCTACGATCAGGTCAATATTTGGCAATGGAAAGTCATCCTTAGGACAAGCTTTGTTGATGTCTCTAAAATATGTGCATATTCTGATGCTACGATCTGGTTTAATGACAAGCACTAAGTTGGAGATCCATTCAAGATAGTCAATTGGACGTATGAATCCGACATCCAATAATTTTTCAAGCTCCGCTTTGACTAATAATGCCACTTGTAGATGCATCTTTCTTAATTTATGTTTCACTAGTTTTGCCCCCGGTTTGACTATCAAATGATGCATTACCAAATCCGGATCCAGTCCAGGCATATCAACGTATGACCATGCAAAATTGATTTGTCGCTCTGTGAAGAAAGTTATGAATTTTGATCTTTCTATCTCTGTCAGAGAATGTGCTAGGAATATGTTATGTGGAATTTCTTCTGTACCAATGTTTGTTTTGATGGTCTCCTCTACCAACATAGATGATTTTTCTTCATATGATGTTGGGAGAATGTCGAGCCTTCCATCTTCAAGTGCCTCAGAGAGGTTTTCGCCCTCAGATACGTCCTTTCTTTTTACTTTTTTGGGGTCAGATAGCGCCACAACGTGGTTTTCACCATAAGACCCTTGATTTGTTTTTATTTTTATATTTTTGCGACTGGAAGGCCCAACACCCTCACCAAAATATGCCACGTTGTTGAGCTCTATAGTGTATCCTTCCTTATGGTCCCTAGGGGAAGATCATCTCGTATGCCTAGATAGTCAATAAAGGCTTCATCATTTTAGAATGTGTCGAACTATACAGGTCCTTCATGGTCCCAGTCAATAAGTTGGTGGTGGACAAGGGGAAGACCTTCAATGCTTTCAAAGTCAATAGGACTAAGGGTGAAGATGCAGTTATATTCAGGTATGTCGAGGTAGTTGTCGAGGTCATCATTGGCACTCTCGTCATCTATCTCGATTGTGAACGAATCCAAATTGTCATCACTAGTAGCGCATTCTGGGACGGGTGTTCTCATTCTTCATGATTTTGACCTAGAACCTAGAGACAAGGACTGTGTGGGATCCTTAGGGGTTTCTCCTTGACCAAATTTAAATTTTCTATAAAATTCTTCTTCTTTTGTGGGTTCATTCGGTTCTCTGAATGTCTTGGTGAGTTCATAGTCACTGGAGGATTTGTCTGAATCCCATTCCCATTCATTGGAGTCTGTGGAATAGCGATTCTCTTGTTGATTTTTGGCAGCTTTGATTTATAATGCTTCTTCTATTTTTTGAATGTTTACCTTGGAAGACATAAAACCAAGTCCTTTCGAGCATTCCTTTTTGAATGTCAATTTGGGTTGCAAAGGTTGAATGATACCTTCCTTTCTTAAGCCAAGAGGACTTTTTCTATCATACCCAAATTTTTGTAGGATCTTGAACCCTTTGCCATATTTTTCACATGGTATGCTGATGTCATCTTGTGTATCATTTTCAAGATCTTTGTAAAGCATTTTGTATAAATCTTCTTCCTCCACTTCACCCCACTTTTGGAAAATAGTAGGATCCCATTTGAGTGTAATGATGGATACCCGTTTAGAAGGATGTGGTCGTCCATATTCTTTTTGTGAACTCATAACTTGTTGTAAGCACATGGTTTGATTCAAAGTGTATTCACCCATGCCTTTGTCCTGATATTTCCCTTTAAGCTCACCTTGTTTTGATGTTGAAGGTTTTATTGATTCAGGATCAATGTATGCAGAAGAAGGGACAACTTCTCTATTACTTGGAATGATCGTCTTAGTTTTTGGTCTCAAGTTATTGCAATATATGAATGGATTAGGATCACCATTAACCATTATTTCAACTTCATTGTGAGGAAACTTAATGCATTGGTGGTATGCAGATGGGACTGCCCTCATCTCATGAATCCAAGGACGTCCTAGCAATATATTGTATGTGAGATCCAGGTCTAGGACTTGACAAACCACATCCTTTGTAACTAGCCCAACTCTGAGAGGTAATGTGATTGTGCCTTTGGATGAACTATCTTTATCATCATATGCTTTGATGGTAATTTTGTTTGTAGAATTCACAGCTTTATCAGAATATCCCAATTGTTTAATAGTGCTCAATGTACAAATGTTTAGACCTGCTCCTCCATCTACCAGGACTCATTTTATTCGATGTTTGTGTAGGAAGGCTTCAATTTGTAAAGGTGCATTATGTGGTTGACTCACGGAGGCGTCATCAACTTCTGTAAATGTAAGGGAGTGTGGAACGGAAAGGTATCCCACCATAGCTTGAAATTGGTCCACGTTCAGATCAGTGGGGACAGAAGTGTCTCTCAAGGTTTTGTCAAGAATGGCCTTATGTGCGGGGGATATGCGTAAGAGCTCAAGGATGGAGATAAGCACGGGTGTCTTCCCTAACTGTTCTACAAGGTCATACTCAGGTTTGGTTGATGAGGAGGCAGTGTTTTTAGCTGGAGCATCTTGCAAGGTGAGTTTACCTCGACGAGTTGTGACATTACATTCAGAGGTAGGTTTGGAAGAAGATCCAATGCCTTTTAGGAAAATCTTGGGTCTTTGGGTATAATTCTCAGGTGTTTTGTCCTTGATAATAATGGTAGAGACATAATTGTCCATTGAAATGTGATTGATAGTTGAATCATAGTTATAAGATGCTCTGGTATATTTGGTTTGATCATTTGTGGCTTTAGCTTTTCCCTTGTCATGTTTTGGGAATGGTTCCTTAAACATCTCATGTTCTTGATTGGATGAGTGTCCCTCAATCTCAATGTCACCTCTATCAATGAGATCTTGTATGATGTTCTTCAGTCGATGATAATTTCCTATTTTATGGCCTTTTCTCTTATGAAATTCACAATACTCACCATCATTCCACCAATTTGGTTTGACCTTTGGCTCATATGGAGGCAAATCTGGAATTGTTATTATTTTGTTTGCCACTATCTTTTTGAAAACTGACTCTAGTGGTTTTCCCAATGGAGTGTACTTCCTTCGTGACTTTGAAGTTGTTTGAGTATTTACTTGATTGTTTGTAGAGCTTGATCCTGAAAAAACAATTTTGGGACGTACTGTATTGGCATCAACAACACCATCATTTACTGTGTTCTTGTTTTTATTCCAAAATCTTGGCTTGTCTTTTCCTTTAAAGTTCTTTTTGTTTTCTTTAAATATTTTTATGACACCTTGTTCAATTAGGACCTTCTCTGTTTCTAAGCATTTTTCAATAACGTCCTTGAAGGTGGACAAACAAGCTTTTCTTAAATAGCCAATGTCTTTGTTAACATTTTGGGTGAACATCTCTACCATTTGTTTTTGTGGAATTTCACAAGAGCATCTACTGGCTAGATTCCTCCATCTTTGTAAAAATGATGAAAAAAATTCTCCATCCTTTTGTTTGGTGTTGCACAAAGTAGTGACTGATATATCTGTCTCTATGTTGTATGATAAATGTTGGATAAATGCCTCTGCTAAGTCACCCCATGACTTAATTCCAGGTGGGTGTTGGGAGAACCATTCCATAGCTTGATCACCTAAGCTTTCTGGTAATAATCTCATCAAATATGTCTCTTCTGCTGCTACCTCAATGCAAGCTGTGAAAAACTATCTTATATGTGCCTTAGGATCCCCTTTTCCTCTAACTTATCAAACTTAGGTGTCACAAAGTGTGTAGGAAATGGAGGCATTGGAATGCTTTTGTCAAATGGATAAGGACATATGTCTCTCATTGTGTAAGTTGGCTTCAGTGTATTTATGTCCTCCATTTTATTTTGTAAGTCCTTAATTTGTTGTTCCAAATTGTTCTTAGGTGGAGACCGACTTCTTGAACCATACCCCATGCTTGAACCACTGGGTGGAGGAGGAGCATGTTGCATATATGGATGGTATTGATCATACACATGTTCATATGGAGGAGGTCTATAATGATGTTGCGTATAAGGACCACTTGGTATAGAGTCATGATGAGGAATGGAATATCTATTTTGTCCATGTATACCATACTCTACAGGAATGTCATGAGTTTGTTCTAGTGTGTTGCCTCCAAATTTGACACGGGGTTTCCTTGTGTCCAAATTTTGAACATGCCTTTGGATATCCAATTGCTTTGGTGGTTGATCCTTAGCATTGGTATGTGATTGAGTATATTTTTCTGCATAAGACTTCCATAATGGTCTGCGAAGGTGAGTATCATATACTTGACCATGTGTGGATGGGACCTCTGGTTTTTGAAACAAAGATGATGGTGATTCAAGCACAAGATTTGGTCCTCTATTGCCTCCACTATTAAGCCTCCTTTGATCCATGTTGAGGTGAGGTTGTTGCAAAGGTCGATTTTCCATTATTTGAGACATGTCAAAATCATGGGGGATCTTGGCTCCACTTTGTGCCATCACTTGTAAGAAGTATTGTCTATCTCTCCTCATTATTTCCTTGACCAATCGATTGAAACGGGGATCCATAATGAAGTCTTCCACTTCTGCTAAATGCACGAAAAAGTTGTCCACATTATCATTGTGTGTATCATTGTTGTTTATAGTGTCCATGTTCTCAACATTTGGAATGTCTTTATAAGCATCCATGTTAGGTAATGTAGTATGATCAGAATTGAAAAAGACATCATTGTCATACTCATAAGAACTCATGTTTGCGGACTCTTGAGCCTCTTTAGCTTCTCTCCTAGATTTTTGGGAACGGGTTTCAACCATGAACTAGGTATTGACCAAGATGTGTGAGACTAGATGAAAATGGAAAAGAGTATGGAAGACCAAGAGTTGGATGGAATGTAAATGAATCTGAGGTGTACTTGCAATGTCCAAAGTGTAAGACCAAGTATGTATGTAGTAGAGTAGGTGTGGCTTCCAAAGAGATGATAGTTTCTCTTGATGAGGTAAGTTGACCTTGACTCTAAGTAAGACCAAATGAGACCCAAAGGTGATATACCTTGATGAGGGACCACTTAGCAAAATGTTGTTGTATGTAATGTATTGACAAAGTAAGATGAGGACAAGCAAGTGACCTTTTGACTCAAGTTTAGACAAATGTGAATGTAATGGAAGATGTAAAGCAATGATGAACTTTGTGAGACGCAGAAATAGGCTGAATGTTATATGAAAACCTGAAAAGATAACCTAGGAAGCTCAAGAATTCTAAAACTGATTGCTCTTGTTTGCTGGATTATGAGTTTTTTTAATTCTGAACACAGACATGCCTGTATACTTCACAGACACGGTTTAATGACACGAACGTGGTTCTGTTAGACACCGACGTTGTTCTGAGGTTTTGTAAATGAATGTTGCTCAAGAGAACACAGACGCGTTTCTGCCCTTCACAGATGCGATTAGATGACACAGACGCTATTCTGCCAGACATAGATGTGTTTCTGAAAGCTTTGTGCAATTTTTCCAATGTGTGAAGTTGCTTGTTGTGACCCAATATGAAATTTTTGACTATTTTTTGTGACAAGAGGACACAATGTTGGTGAGGACTCAATGTTTGCAAGTGTTTAGACTCAAAGAAAAGTGTGTTGTTTGATGTAAAATTGTTTTGCATACACTTGAAGACACAAAAGACACAATGTTTTGATGTTTGGTCTTGAATGTTGATTGTTCAAAATAAGACAAGTACAATTCTTATGGCTGGCCAGGACAATAGTTGTTGATCCCACATGGGGTTTCCCCCGAGGCTACGTTATTCAGAGCAAATACTTAGGTGCTTGACCCCACTGGCTCCACCCTCGGGACTCACTTCTCGGGGCAACCAAGCATCAGTCCCCACGAAAACTCCCCGTGGTGAGCTTTGTATCTCTACTAAGAACCGTATGTGTGTGGGTCGCTCCATAGGTCCGACCTCCTGACCCAACAACTAGAAGGATTTTGGCTTCTAAAACAAAAAGGTGCTAGTAAGGGCATCCACTCATGTGGCCATACATGCAGCACTTTCAACTCTGTAAATATAGAAGGCTCCCAGTCGGTAGGGGTTACGCCCTACAACTGATCAAATAAATTTGATCAAACGGGTTTATGGGGAGACATAGTGTCGATATGAACTAATCAGCACACGTTATCTATAGTTTTCACCATGGATACAGTTGTTTATAATGGTTTGGAAGAGGTGGGTTTTCCTTGCTACCACTTGGGTCGTTCTCTCCTCACTAGTAGTCCTAATGACCACACAGGAAGACAGGTCCTCTAGAGATTAAACAAAAAGAGCCTATTGCTCAAGACACAAAAGACAGTAGTTCAATTTTAGTGCACCAATTGAAGTGTTTGATAGTCTATGAAAACAAGGCACACAATAAAGATCAAAAGAAAAATCCTTGTCAAGGTCCTGCAACAAAGATTTGTTAGTAGTTTGGATTGTGTCAAATGATCACCCCTTCCTGCAAGAAAACAAGTTAGGTAAATTTTAGATCCAAAAGACTGTGAAATAGGGGCCTTCGTCAAAATGATTTTGCTTTCAAGACAAGCTGGACCAATTTCGTTAGCTAGATCGGAAGATGTTAGCTCAATATAAACCAGATCTAAAATCCGAATGATGAAAAACTTGAATCAAAAGAAACCGAAATATAAAAGCCGAAACACAAATGCGGTTAACACTAACATAAACGCTTCAAAAAAATGCAAACGCGCCTAGATCTGACATAGACGCGTCTTCCGAACACAGACGCGACTAAGGAACACAGATGTGTCTGAATGATTCGCAGACGCAGTTAGACAACACAGACGCGGCCCCATAATCTACAAAAAAAAAAGGTAAAATAATGTCGACTATGCAGACGCGATTCCAAATATTACAGACGCGACAGAAAATCGAAAACGCGATAATGTAGAAATGTTGTTGGAAATGTCAGATCTGCAACTTCAAAAACACAAAATCTGCAACAAGAGATGTTAAATGCAAAAGGGACAAGTGACCCACTGAGCGTGCCAAAATGTATATGGTGAAAGTGGATAAACAATATTGAAAGACTAAATGAATTCACCCACAAAACCCTAGCCTAACAACAACAAAGATCCACCATAACATATGAAGATTGCCTAAGACAATGCAAACCAAATGAAATCACAAAGATTATACCATCACATGTCCAATAGGGTTTGAATCTCCATTCTTCCTATCTCCATTGATCTTGCTTGATATATTTGCTCTCGGATTTTATATGTGCATAAGAGCTCAACAAAGAACGGAAATGTGGTTGCAAGTAGGCTTGATCGCATATAAAAGTTTGAATGCTAATGTAGTCGGGTAGTCAACTAATCTGGGTTGATAATGAATGAAGCATCTCCTTATATAGAAGACACTATAAGAAATGGAGGGATAAGATTAAGAGGTGTAAAAGATAAATGGTCGGCTAGGATTAGAGGGTAGGTAGAGAAAATAATAAAATAATGAGAGGGTATGTAGTGTAGGAATTAAGAGATGAATGACATGTGTCATGGGTAGAAAAGGCTAATGAATTAATTAAATAAATAAAGATTCATTTAATTAATAGAAGAAGTGGGATCAATTAAATAAATGAGATATTTATTTAATTTAAGAAAAGGATAATTTAAATAAATAAATGTATTTATTTAAATGAGAAATAAGGCTAGAATAGGATAAATGAATTAATTAAATAAATAAAGATTTATTTAATTAATAGAAGAATTAGGCTAAAATAATTAAATAAATAAAGATATTTATTTAATTAGACAGGACAATTTTAGGTGTCTACACCTCTATATCATAAATATATTTGCAAAAGAGCCCCCCAATATGAATCCACGTGATATAATATTGCTAGCCAGTGAAGCTCCTATGTCCAAACACTACCAACTCTTCTAGGGAGATTGTTCTAATGCAAAACAACATGGAACAAGATTTAGAATGGTGTTTCCCATTCAATCAACCTCATAACTAGACATCACGCTCTAATGGAATTCTAAATCATGTCCTCATGGTTTAGAATAACTCTATTGTTCCACAAGATGCAACACAAGAAACCTATGAACAACAATGTCCTCATACATAACAAGGTAACCCTAATGAATTGGAAAGGTGAAGAGTTTTGTGGAGTAAGTCATCCACAAGGACAAAATCAATCTCATACCTCTATAATAGCTAATATGAGGTCCAAAAACTGGGTTTTTGACATAGGACATCAAGTTAATAAAGGCCAAAATCAAGCTTCTACAAGTCAACAAGGTAACATTAGGCCATCATCTTCACAAAATATTCAAATTTAACAAGGAATCAAGCTATGACAAGCAAAGATCAGTCAAAAGTCCAATCACAACCATTGCAAACATGAGAAAATGTTGTTGCCACAAAAGGATAACATAATGTTAGTACAATTCCATTCAATATTTTAGAGCACATGAAAAAAAAAAAAAAATCAGAATGTCAACATGGGATTCTCTATCTCTTCCCAGGAAAAAAGTTTTTTCACAAAATGATTTATCTAATATATCCTTGTCAAATGAGCTTCCTAATGAGGAGCCTAAAGTTGTGCTTCCCAATAATCCCCTATTAGCCCCAAATTGAACTTAATAAAATTTAAACTTTTGTGTCAGATTCCTTAAATTGGTAATCTTTTCGAAAAGAAAGAGTTGAAAAGAAGTAGATGTTATAGGAACTTAACATCTACTTATCAACATAAGTCTTTATCAATGGTTTGAAAGTTAAATAACTTTATTCCTTATGTTAGAGTTGAGTTGCCAACCATTCATATCTTGTTGTGAATGAAATAAATTATATAGTATCAGCTTATCATTTTTACTTCACAATCTTCCCATTCACATTAAAGAAAAATTGACAAATTACCCCACATTGTCAATTAAAAAAATTAAATTTTTTTTTTTTGATGTTTACACCTTAGTTGACAACCTATGTCTTAATGTCAATTTCAAGGTTAACAACTCCATCTCAAATGTCAATTAACACATTGATTGACACTCCTTTTCTAATTGCTAACACATTTATTATTGACAATTTGAAGTTAAGAATTCTATTTATAAGGTGAATCAAGGGTAAATAAAGGCAACTATCCATGAGTGATTATAGACAACATGAGAAATGCCTATCGGCCATTTCGCTGAGTTAGGAAAATAACAAAAGAAGTGAACGAAGTTATGGGTATGCCAAATAAAATTTAATGAAATGTTTGAATCTGTTTTGAAGACCAATGAGATACATTTAATTGACCTGTTGGGCGGGAAAGAAAAGTAGCGAAAACGTTGATAAGAAGGTTTGTCAAGTACCATCAGCCTTTTCATCTCCCAAGTTGCCGATACAATTTCAAACCGAACTCTCACGGCTAATAGAAAAACATTGATCAAACTTCTCATATAGTTTTCAAACTGACAAAAGACAAAGATGAATGAATGAAGCGGTTATCAAAACTATTGCAACAACTATTCATATCCTACTAAGACAATGTTGGTAAAATGTTGCTGCTATGTACGTATAAATCATAGTAAGACAATTTTGGTCTTAGTTTGACAATGTTAGGTATATACATTATGTTTCTAGAAATGTAAGAAAAAAGAATAATTTAAGTTTGTAGGAAATATTAGTCCAGAATAAAAGCTTGGTAAAATGTTGCTGTTATGTACATATAAATCATAGTAATAATTTTAGTTAAATTGGCGGTTATTATTTCCTTCTCTTTCAAATAAAATGTTTGTTTTGATCTTTGATTTTTTTTAAAAGAATATATATTTAGTGATTACATTTTGGTATATAATGGGTATGTTAAAGAGATGTTGAAAGATAATTAGTCAAAAACTATTTTTTTATTTTTTACATATAGTCATGGGATATATGAGATTGATTGTTAGGTTATATAGAAAATAATGTTGTGTGTACAATGAATTTCTTGATGGAGAAGTGATAGCTGAATGGATTGATTATTCATCCACTTTTAATGTTTTCAATTTTGTCTCCTAAGTGTGACATCCTTGAAATGCATATCAAACAAATAAAGAGTTACTATATATAAAAAATACTTCCTCCCTTTGTCCTTCTATCCTCTCTCTCCTCTCTCTCTTATAAATAAAGAGTGATTGGGTTTGTGATCCCAATACTACCTTTGGGTGCAAATTTATAATGTGTAATACTATGATTTATACGTACATAACAGCAACAAGTTATCAGGTTATTAATCAAATAAGATTTCAGCAACAATAACAATTTAATCGACAAGTATTCATATCCTACTGAAATAGAGATCACATATTAAACAAAGCATGATCTAAATTGATGAAGAGATAAGAAGAGAGTTCTTATTTTCAAAAGACCCAATGACAACTTATGGAAGGTATTAAAGGTATTGTTATGCTCAACTTACCTTTTCAAAAGGCCGATGTAATCCTAAAAGACAATTAATTGTTATCTCATTGGTGGTTTAGTAAAGCTGCCCAAGTTTATTCAAACACCGACATAGTCTCAATGTCTATTCATTGGTGACTCTTAAAACTTGGCTAAGTTCATTAAAACAACAACACTTTCTTTATGGGAAAGTTAGTTACTGTAAATAATCTAAAATTTTGCAAACCTGCAAACAGAGGCCAGATTTGCACAAGGATCTATTTAGAAAAGAAAGAAAAGAAAAACTTGCAAATAATAAAACACAGAAGAAAATTAGAGCTACAAAGAATGAATATTAAATCTTTCTTGTATATAAAATTACAATGATTGCCTGAATATAAATACAATGTTTAACCACCATAGTAAATATAAATTACAAAGGAAACAAAGCCATAAGGAGTCTTAACTTGCAATCCTCCTTGGTTGACTTATCATAAAAGCACGCAAAATTTGTGCTTCGTAAATCATAAAGGACTGTCGTTTGGAAATAACGCTAACAGAATTGTAAGTGGAGTTGCATGGATTACTATCTTATTTATGGTGGAACTTTGCTCTCCTCGTAAATCATGGACAATAAACATTTGCATGTGATAACACCTCCCCTTAAGTCTAACTAAGGAGAGATAAACCTAATGAAAGGAAAGAGGAAAGATGAAAGAGGGAAAACCCATTGGGAACAAAACCGCCCCTCAAAATTTACACTAACTCTACATGAACTACTGTGCTATAGTGTCCTTTGTTGGCAACAATAATGAAGGAAAACTGAGAGGGGGGGGGGGGGGGGGGGGTGAATCATTTTTTCAGTGGATTAGACAAATTAAGCACAATCTGAGATCCAATTAACTATAGTAAGAATAAAGATAAAGACAATAGCAACAACACACTTAACACAAAGATTTTTGACGTGGAAAACCCAGTTAAGGGAAAAACCACGGTGGGAACACCACAATAAGATGATACTCTGCAGTAGTATGTGTAAATATTACAATGGGGAATGCACTTGCATTCAAGCACACTTCCTAGAGCTCACTGCTCAAGATACAATGACCCAAAAGGCTCCAAACCTTAGGGAAGGTTCACTATCTTACAATAATGATTGGACTACAATCTAGATTACATGAACTGCAAAAATAGCATCTGCTAATACCTGATGACAGTTTCGGTTAAGCACATTTGTCTGCCCTGGAATAATCTCTACTCAATACACCATACTGAAGGATAAATTCACTTATGCGCACATACATAACTCTCTGATAATGCAAACATTGCATCGACACCCAAATTACATGAATCTAATCCCTATTTATACAATTCATCAACCTTGACTATAAGGTCGGCCAAACCCTCAACACCTAATTACAAAATTACATCACACAATATATAAGTCAACCACCGGACCAATACAATGCCATAAACAACATAGCGTGGACCTAAATCAAATCTCCAAACATGCATCACCACCGAAAATCTTGCCACGATCAACTGCAACATGCTACACCATTAGAAATACCGCATAACACGAAGAATATCACCGAACCCATAAGATCTTCAAGAATGCGCACAAGGATTAATGTAGACCACCAAAAAAATAGGACACGATCAGGAAACACCAACAAGCATGTTAGAACCATCCACAATAGTTGCACCAACACCTCTTACTCAAATCATCATCGATCAACACGCTAACACTCAAGAACACTCATCAACAACAATTCAGACTAGAAAGATAACTTACAAAACACCAAATCATGAACCATATGAAATGAAGATATGCATGAACATCCAAAACATTCTCCCAAATCCGCAACCAAAGATATGATCATATCGGAGCACAACGGATCAAATACCAAAATTTGCCAACTACTGAACACAGAAGAACAGTCTTCAAACCGGAATCCACAACTCAACCAAATCACCACATAGCATCATGGAATCAATAAATAATGAAGTATCTCTAGTTTATTCAGCATCCCAAATATATAAACCAACTAGATCAACACAATGCAAAAATCGAAACATAGGAACAACTCTTTGCAACACCAGAACATAGGAATATGTTGACATCAATGACAACTGTTAGAGTATTCAAGGTCTTTACTTGATTAATTAAACAACATTTGTTTAATTATTTAAGTTCCCTTTATCTCTTTTACACTTAAGCTAACTTTAGGTGCATAATAATTAATTCTTATATTAATTATTATGTGTAAGCTTAGGTTTTCCTTTTTAGGGTTTCTTGACCTATTAGAGGTTTATTCTTTTCATTGTATTGTAAGGATTATCACATTACACATTTTGTGAATACTGAGCTCTCATCTTTTTTAGCATATTTTCTGTGTATTGGTTTTTCTGTTATTTGCTTCCTTGCTACTCCTTGTAACAGGTTATTCAGCTTGCAGAGATCATTTGGGCTCCTGTGGTGTTCTATTTCTCAACTCTCACATGGTATTAGAGCTTCAAATTTGCAGCTATTTGTTCTTATTTTGAGATTTTTTGCATTGGAAGCAGATCTGGGGTTTCAGGAAGTTTTTTTAATGCACCTAGGGATAGGCCTTTTTTTCTGAGCACTTTGGGCATAAACAGACCTCACCATTGTGCTAAAGAGGCCCAAAAACCCCTATGGTCATTTAAAATTGACCATTTTTGGCTCCTCAGCCTCTGGGAGTATTTTTCTCCAATACTGGGTTGTATGGCCCTGACACTCAGTTCAAGGAAAAAATTATAAAAAAAATGCCTTTTTACGGCATGCAGGCCAGATAATTTTTGTTTGAAAAAATAATTCAAAAATCAAAAGGCGAAATAGTTGTTTGAAAAATCTCAAAAATCTTTTTTTGGGGCTCCCATGGTACGCAGGGTACCGTGGGGCCCCCTGCCATGTCGCATGTCCCTGCCACCGGCCGTTCTAACACCGCTGGCCCCACCTTCCCGGCCCTTGCTGCTGCAGCAACCCATCGACCGCAGCAGCACCTCGCCGACCTCCCTGCTGCCGGCCGCCACAGCAGCCCTGTCGGCGCCCTCCCCATTGCCGCCGCCACTGCCCTTTTCGTCGGTCGCCCCCTGCGCTTTCCGGCTGCCGCCACGGCTCCTCCGCCGGAAATCACAACAGAACTACCTGGCCACCACAATGCCACCCACCCGCCACCTAAGCGCCGCCCACAAGCCACCTCCGCCCGACCCAACCCCCGTTGCACCTCCCTCTTGTCTCTTTTAGGGGGGTTGGTTTTTTTGCCATAACTTGGACAAACGGAGTCATTTTTTCAAAAACGAATAGGCGTTAGAAAGCTAGTTCCGAGTTGGACCTCGTGATGTTGGAATTTTTTTCTAATTTTTTTGTTTGACTATGTTTTTTTTCAGTCAAAGTTGGATCTCTTTTTTGCACTCCGGGAGCCGTAGAATGAGCATCCGAACTATGTTTTTCAAAAACTTTATATCGTTGGAAAGCTTGTTCTGTCTACTTTCCAGCCATATGAGTTTTATTTCCAAATTCTACTCTAGGAATATTTTATTCAATTTTTTTCTTTTTAGCACTCTAGTGGATACTTCTTTTTTTTAGGTCCTGGGATCTCTTCTCTGAGTAGGATGTCTCTGTTTTGGTTCTTCTTTTTGTTTCTAGTCTTCTTGTCATTGTAGCTTATTTTATGCAAACACATTGAGATAAAGTGCCATCATGCATTGTCTACTTGAGATCTTGCACATCTTGTGCCTTATTGTACATGCACTACTTATAAAGTGCCATGAGGGGGTTGATGTTTGCCTTTTGTTTTCCATCTACCTTTTTCCAGTGAGTGTTCCTTCCATAACATTCACCTCATGTTGTGTGTCAAGTGAGTGTTCCTTCCATGACACTATGTACTTTCTCTGTGCCTCCGATGTTCCTGGTTCTTCGTCATGCAGTTCTTGTTGGCCGTTCTTTTCAGTGTACTTGTCCCTCTCCCTTTTCAGCATTATGGGGAGGTTTGTCTTGTTGGTTCTAATGATTTCATGGTTCGATTGATCAGCTCTTCAGGCTTTGGTTTCTCATGTCATCCGTATCTTCGAGTTTAGTTGTTTGCCTTTATTTGCCTTCTGACTCGAGTAGTGTCATTTGAGGGCACTCATATAGATTACAGTCTTCTCTACCTGGTCATGTTCTATTTCAGTGGAGGTTCTTCAGATCAACAGTTATTCTTCGACACTGATTGCAGGTTCTTCATGCTTTAGTGATTCTTCTGATCTTCTCTTGTTCCTATCTTTTTGGAACACTCTTGTTTGGAGGCTTTTTCAGTCCTTCTTCTTGCCTTTTCCATCTTTGTTTGGAGTAGAGTTTTTTTCCCATGTGGTTTTCTCTATTTCTCCGGTTCATAGAGATTTGGTTGTATTTGGGTACCTGATCAGGCCTTGTTGTTGGGACCCATCTTTCTTGCTTTCAGTAGTTGTTCTAGGTTTTAGCTTCTCCCTAAGTCTAGCTTAAGGGGGGGTGTTAGAGTATTCAAGGTCTTTAGTTGATTAATTAAATAACATTTGTTTAATTATTTAAGTTCCCTTTATCTCTTTTACACTTAAGCTAACTTTAGGTGCATAATAATTAATTCTTTTATTAATTATTATGTGCAAGCCTAGGTTTTCCTTTTTAGGGTTTCTTGACCTATTAGAGGTTTATTCTTTTAATTGTATTGTAAGGATTATCACATTACATATTTTGTGAATACTGAGCTCTCATCTTTTTGAGCATATTTTCTGTGTGTTAGTTTTGTTGTTATTTGCTTCCTTGCTTCTCCTTGTAATAGGTTATTCAGCTTGCAAAGATTATTTGGGCTTCTGTGGTGTTGTATTTCTCAACTCTCATAGCAACATCATATCCTAGCAGTAACAATATCCAACATCCTTCACTTGAAGAAGGTCTCATGAAAAGTGAAAATGAAAAGATATGTGGGATGGAAGGACCAAGTATCCACGCACAATATGAATTCAATGGTAGATGCTTGAATTCTCAAAACTGGATGCAAAAGATGGTCCGTGATCATCGAACAACATTCCTCCCCTTAGGAAGAAACAAAACCAAATATGTATGAATAAATTCTCCTGAATTTAAACAGGAATGAATCGAAAGAAATCTCAAGATGTATGGTGTCTCTGAAAAACAATGTATATCATAGTCCAAAGACAATGATGATCTCTCCACATGCTCCTTAAATGTCTCGAAGCCAATACCAAAGTGTGACAAATACCAATAAGATAAATCAAGTACCATAGAAGATTCAGGTACAGTGACCATGGATGTATGGTGATAGTTGGACCAATGTGAATCAGGTACTGCCACAATATAAGAAAATATAGGCAAAGAGTGAGCAAGAGGGTCTAAAGATGTGCCCATAACATCCCTAGAAGATGAATCAACTCCGTAGGAGTTGTTAGAAAAGAGGATATGAAGATCCTCAATGGTGTCCTCCAAACAAACAATGTGAGATTCTACAAAAAAGAAAGCAATGTCTGGCAGAATTATATCCCGCTCATCAAGAGGACAAGAATCAACCTAGTGAAGAGAATTTGAGGTGGCATTTGTAAAAGCCAAGATCTTTGTCAAAGTCGCAGGAGTAATTACTATCTCTGTAGGTGGAGGATAAACTCAAGATTTTGATGCATTCCCAAAAAAGAGCTGAAAGGAATTATGTGAGAAATGAGGATACAATTCATGCCCATGTTGATTTCTCCAACAATACCTACATCTGCAACCCTTATACATATACATGTTTCACTCCCTAATACATCTCCAAAAGATTACAAAAACAAAACATTCAATACAATGAATATTCCAATCTAAAACGACTCAATCTTCAGTGCCTGTAAAGTGTTTAGCTTTTTCTTCCTAGTAACCTGCTCTGATACCATGTAAAATTTTGCAAACTTACAAATAGAGTACAAATTTGCTCAAGGATCTAGCTAGAAAAGAAAGAAAAGCAAAACTTACAGATAATAAAACACAGAAGAAAATTAGAACTGCAAAGAATGAAAATTAAATCTTTCTTGTATATAAAATTACAATGATTGCATGAATATAAATACAATTTTTAACCATCATAGTAAATAGAAATTATGGAGGAAACAAAGCCATAAGGAGTCTTAACTTGCAATCCTCCTTGGTTGAGTTATTGTAAAAGCATGCAAAATTTGTGCTTCGTAAATCATAAAGAAGACCGACGTTTGGAAATAACGCTAACAGAACTCTAAGTGGAGTTGCATGCATTACTGTCTTATTTATGGTGGAACTATGCTCTCCCCGTAAATCACGGACAATAAACATTTGCATGTGCTAACAACTAATTCTAAAACCGCAGCCTAAAAGCTTCCCTTGGTTTCTCTATTGAAATGACTTTAGAATCTTCAAAGCATATTCGTTCATAACTGGTAAGCCTGCATACAAGATGTGAAAGCATGAACAAAGCATGAAATATTTTTCAAATTTCCTCACAAATCAACGTGGTCGCATGAAATGCAATATTGCAAGCTTATATGCAGAATGGTTGTGCGCGAGATAGAGAAAGTGGATTCCTGTCAATATTTGTAATTGCAAATTCTTTGGACCTGTTGAAAAATATTTAGAAACTTTCAAGCAAAATCAATGGAAATGATTAATGTCTAATTCCAATCTCTCATATATGTGCCAAAGAAATACTTGTAGACTTCAACTTGGAAAATAATATAGGCAGGCGTAAAATGAAATTTTTAAACCTGGGGCTAGCGTTCCTCCCTACACACAAGAATAGAAATGTTGGACATAGATCGAAGCATGCATAGTCGTTGCTTGTTAGAACGAACATCTCATCAAAGGCAATGGTTGCGATATACATGAAATTCCTGTTTACAAGGCCTTAGGAACTTCCAAGCAAAATGCAATTGACGGGTTTGAAACCCAATTCAGCAACCTTTGCGACCATCTACATAAAAAAAAATGGGACACACAGATTCATACATGTATATGTGCAATCATAAACTACACAGCTGAAACGTTTAACATGATGTTTCGAGGAGGTGTCTAATGGAGTAATTTCACATATTCACACTAAAAAATAGTTTTTGTTGAAAAAGCTTTTTAATTTATAACAAATGCAAGACATTTTTCACTCTCTATATCACACAAAATGGGAACTTGGGACAGCTTATCAACGTCCATGAAAGCATAACGGTGGAAGGATTTTTGTTTGATATTATTGCTGGAAATGTTGCGATACACATGCACTGTGATTGTAAAAACATTGACAAGGTGAGGGCCTATTTTAGACACTGTTTCAAATAGAAAAAGAAAAGATTTCAAGATACGTGAAAAGTAGATTTGTTAAAAAGATTTTAGGAACATTCAAACAAATGCATTCGATATTTATATAATCACATTGAACAATATTTGCATGTATTCTAGCTTCCAGTGGGCTCATGCCAAAATAGTTGAGTCGAACAATGTATGAACATCTATTTAATTTTTTGGTTCAGAGGTTTTATTTTATCAAATGTTGTAGTTGCGAGTGTTTTGCAAAACGCATGTAAAATGTGAAGGTCTCGGGAACTGTTTTGTAGAATGCCAAAGGTCTAGCTTTGTAACAGGTTAAGTGTAAGGAAATTTTGTAGTTAAAAATGCCTTGCTAGGTATGCATGCAAAATATAGAATCATCGACAATGCACTTGAATTGCTTGACACAATACCTCAAAGAGATGTTTTGATTACCGTACGTACACAAAATGGATTTATTGAAATGGTTTCAAAATCTTGCAAATAAAGGCAATCCATTGGTGGTGAGATAAAATCCCTATGGCCTATCACAAAAATGGGGTTTGGACATCCATCGAAACACAATAAGTAGAGATTTTTGTCAGATATTATAGTTGCAAACGCTATAGTAAGAGTGCATGTTGAATTTGAAAACATAGACAAGGCCTTAGACCTGTCTAACATAAGTCCTCAAAAATTGATATCTAGGAAGAGTAATTCGTTATTTGAGTCCTTTAAGCTCAAAACAAAATCTTTAGAAACAAAAAATTGCCTGCAAGAAAAATGTGGTATGACAATGAGAGATAATGATTAAATAAAAGACCATGAAAAAGATATCTAGTTGTAGCTTGATTTAGGTTAATAAATAAATGTATGCTTTCATCATACAAGATAGGTAAGGTTGGTGAATATAAGGAAAATTGACTTAAACAAAATGAAAGTGGCAGGATATGATCTAATTTAAATTTGTTCCGAAGTAATGAGTATGGGCAGGATAAAGAGCATATTATTTCTTCGTCATAGTGAAAAATATTGTTTGCGGGAGAAACCTTGATAAACATTCTTGCATGTGAAGAGATCGAGAATCTCTCAAGCTGGGCGGATAAAAAATAATGCACACAGAGACTATTGTCTCAATTCCCAAACAGTTGGGAACACACCCACAAGAATAAAGTCAATAACACACAAGGAGACATGCAATCTTTCTTTCTTTCTATTCAATTGCCTGGAAATTACAAAACATAAAATACAAACTAAACATTAACTACAAATTTCTAATCCTACAGGCAACAATCAGGTGTTGCTCTGTTCTATACAAAATGGAGCTTCTCTAAGCTCAATACAAATTTGATTTTCTCACTCGGAGCTACACACTGTCAGGGGCAATCACTTCTCAACGGACACACCATACAGTTGGGAGCTATCTTGCTCAACTGAGAAAACACACACAAACACA
Source organism: Cryptomeria japonica (assembly GCF_030272615.1). Classification (NCBI taxonomy): domain Eukaryota; kingdom Viridiplantae; phylum Streptophyta; class Pinopsida; order Cupressales; family Cupressaceae; genus Cryptomeria; species Cryptomeria japonica. The sequence continues at coordinate 491,806,009 of NC_081411.1, forward strand.
CAGGTTGTTGTTGTGCACAATATTCTCTACACTCACTCTAGAGCTGCACTTCTCTCTGCTGGAGATTTTTTGGCAACTAACTGTGCTTCTCTTACTGACAAGAGAATGTTCTCCCTTTTTTCACTTTTCTGTTCATTCAAAATTCCCCCAAAAATTCCAAATTCAAAAAACACACCTACCACATTAACTCGTATTTGCTTCACATCAATAGATGTTGGGATGGAGATCCTAAAGTCAATCTCCTCCAGGCTATTATGTTGTAGCTCTGTTCCGACAGGTAGGTGGGGATTTACGTGGGGGTAGACCTACAGGCTCAAGGCAAACATAAATTCCAACACTCCCCCTTTGTCCAGAGCCAACAAACTCAATCAAAATTCAAATCATTTATGCCCAGATTTCTCCTTAGGCGCTGAAAACTGTCTTTTCTCAATGGATTGGTGAATATGCTTGCTAGTTGCTTCTCAGACCTACAAAACTCCAATTTTATTTCACCATTATCAACTAAACTTCTAATGAAGTGATACCTGATTTCAATGTGCTTTCTTCTTCCATGAAATACAGGATTTTTGCTCAATGCAATTGATGAAACATTGTCATAAAAGATCGTTGTTCCATCCTCTTGTTCTTCCTTCAAATCTGCTAAGATTCTTCTCAGCCAAATAGCTTGACATGTTGTTGCATTCGTTGCTATTTACTAAGCCTCTTGTATTGATAGGGCAATAATTAGTTGCTTCTTAGAATCTCATGAGATTACACCCGAACCCATATGAAACACATACTCGAATGTGCTCTTCCTATCATCTAAACTTCCTGCCCAATCACTATTTGTGTAACCAACCAGCCTAAAATCATTCACAACATTATACAAAATTCCATATCCTTTGGTTCCATTCACATACCTTAGGATTCTCTTACCCACTTGCCAATGAGTGTCCTTTGGATTCTCCATAAATCTGGAAATCAGACTCAATGCATGCATTATATCAGACCTAGTTGCTATCAAATACATTAAAATTCCAACCAAACTCTTGTACCTGGTCGGATCAACACTGCTACTACAATCTTCCTTGCTCAACTTAAGACCTATGGTTGTTGGTGTTGGCGCAACCTTGCTAACATGCATTCTAAATCTCTTCAAGATCTCATTAGCAATCTTTCTTGAGAGATAAAAATACCATAATGCGTTTGTTTTATTTCTATGCCTAGAAAATACCTCAAGAGACCTAAATCTGTTATCTCAAACTCTCTTTTCATGGCCTCTTTAAAATCAGCAATGAGTAAATCATCATCCCCAATGAAAACTAAATCATCAACATACAAGACAATAATGAGAATCTTACCATTAGTTGCCTTGATGTAAAGAGTGGGCTCACCATCGCTTTTTCCAAAGCCATTTCTCATCAAATATGAATAAATCTTGTTGTACCATACCTGTGGAGCTTGCTTCAGCTCATAAAGAGCCTTCTTCAGCCTATATATATTGCCTTCATGACCCAAAACTTCATAACCAAGTGGTTGCTCCACATAAACCTCTTCTTTTAACACTCCATTAAGGAAGGAAAACTTCACATCCATTTGAAATACCTTCCATATGTGTTGGGATGCAATAGCAATGACTGCCTGCACGGTCTCCATTCTTGCAACAGGGGCATACGTCTCATCGTAGTCTCTCCCAAACTGTTGTTTGTACCCCTTGACAATCAATCTTGTCGTATGGTGTTCTATTATGCCTTCGGCATTACTCTTGGTCTTGTAGACCCATTTAACCCCAATGACTAGCTTGTTGGGAGGCAAATCAGTTAACTCCCAAGTGTCATTTCTCTCTATTGCATCTATTTCCTCATCCATGGCCTCACACCATTTCTACTCTCTAATAGCATTCTCAAAATTAATCGGATCACTATGAGAAAAAATTGCAAAGTTCACTTTTTCATCAAACCCATCATCGTACCTTTCACTATGGTAGATCTCCCTTAGACTCTTGGTCTTCTTTGGCATTAGGGAGGCAAGAGTAGGGTCTGAACTCTCACTACTACTGCTGCTTTGTTGTGCAGACTCTGATATGTACCATCAGGAGCATTCAGGAGCCAATTCTCTGGCTACCTCTAGCTGCTTGCCTTTGTGCCTGTTTCTGTCAGGAGCCTCTGGAGTTGTTGGGAGCTCTCAAGAGCTGTCCAAAGCTGTCTAGCACTCACCAAAATTTGAAAATTATGTGACAGTCTACTTGACTGCTTGTCTCCATTAGGAGTTGTCATGATATGTCAAGAGTTGTCAAGAGCTATCATGGCATCTTCTTGATCTTCATACTCATCATCATGATCATTAATGGGCACACTTTGTGAGGTGGATGAAGAGTTATCCACCGAGCCATCCCATGACTCGTTCTCCAAGAACTCAATGTCTCTACTTATGATGATCTTCTTGGTGACTGGGTTGTACAATCTATACACCTTGGACTCAACACTATAGCCCATGAAAATGCACTTCTCACCCTTGTCATCCAACTTTTTCCTCTTCTCCTTTGGCACATGATCATATGCCACACACCCAAACACTCTAAGGTGATCAACCGTCCACTTGCGCTTAGACCACACCTCTTACTGAATCTTATCACGAACCGCTTTGGTTGGACTTCTATTTATCAAATACACTGTTGTTGCTACAGCCTCTCCCCAATATTTATTTGGCAATCCCTTTTCTTTAAGAATGCTCCTTGCCATCTCAACAATGGTCCTATTCTTCCTCTCAGCCATGCCATTTTTCTGCAGAGTATAAGCGATTGTTATCTCCTTCTTTATGCCATTTTGCTTGCAAAAAATTACAAAATCATTGGAGGTATACTCTCCTCCACGATCTGACCTTAGGACTTTTATGCAATGTCCACTCTCTTTTTCATCTTGGGCTTTAAACAACAAAAACTTATCAAAAGCTTCAAATTTGTGCTTCAAAAAATAAACCCATGTTCTACGGCTGAAATCATCAATAAAGGTCATAAAATATTGGTTTCTACCTATAGACATGGTTTGCATAGGGCCAACCAAATTAGTATGCACCAACTCCAATGGTGCTCTTGACCTTCTAGAGTTGCCTTTTTGAAAGGGAAGTCTATGTTTCTTACCCAAAATGCAAGCCTCGCACTTGCTACTAGGCTCTTCAATATATGGAAAACCATCTACCATTCTTTTCTTGGGCAATAAACTTAAACCAGCATAACCCAAGTGTCCATACCTGAGTTGCCACAGCTTGGAAGGGTCTTCAATGTTGCTCTTGAGGGTATTCAACTGTTGCACTGTTGTGCACGCTTGCTTGGGAGGTGTAGAGATGGACTGAGAAAAGAAACATATCTCTATTCTCAAAGGAAATGTCAGGTTCTTTGTCATTTGAACTGCTACAACAACTTTCTTACTCCCATCTTTGTCAAAAATGACACAATCACCCTTCTCCATCAGTAACTTGTATCCATTTTGGATTAGTTGCCCAACACTCATGAGATTATGTTTAATGCCTGGGGCAAAATAAATATTCTCAATCTCCTTCTTCTCACCTTGCTTGGTGTGGATCATAATAAATCATCTTCCTTCAACTAGAACTATTCCATTGTTCCCCATTTTGATCTCAGATTTGACATTCTTGTCAATAAAAGAGAACAAATTCTCATTACCACTCATGTGGTTACTGCAACCGCTATCCAACCGCTATCCAAATACCAAACCTCAGGGCTACCTTCTTCACCAATGTTGCACATGATGAAGGCTGTGGACTGATTACTTTCACCCACATTCACATCAGCCACATTAGCATTCTGCTTTGATTGATTTCCTTGATTTTTCTAGCAATCTCTTGCATAATGGCCCAACTTGTGGCAATTAAAACACTCCACATTTCTCTTGTCATACCTCTTATTCAAACTACTGTTATTCTTTCCTTGTTTGGAGTTGTTTTGAGAGTTGCTCGCTCCCTCTTGGTTGTTTGCTCTTCTGAAGCTATCTTCATTGCCATGGCCTCTACTTCTTGAAATCCTACCACTTCTTCATCTCCCCCTACCTCGTGCATTGGCTTCATCTTTGAAAGCTTTCTCTTGGGAAGATGTAGCAAACCTATTTAGGCGTTGCTCATGGGTTTGAAGAGAACCCATCAACTCATCAACTGTCAATATTGACAAATCCTTTGCCTCTTCAATGGTAATCACAATTGCATCAAACTTTGAAGGCAAACTTCAAAGGATTTTCTCAAAAATTCTCTTCTCCTCCATGGTTTCTCCATTTGTCCTTAGCTGGTTCAACAAACCAGAGACTCTTGTTTGAAATTCTGAAATGGACTCACTGTCCTTCATTTGAAGAGTCTAAAAATATCTTCTAAGCATTTGGAGCTTCACTAATATGACTTTATCAGTCCCCTTGTAGCTCGTTTAGATGATTTACCATGCTTCCTTAGCATAGTTAGTTGTTGCTATTTTGGGAAATATCGCCTTTGTCAAGGCTACTTCAATCAAACTCAATGCCTTAGCATCTTTCTTCCTTGTCTCCCTCGACTGGTTCTTCTAATTGTTTGTGAGGGTAGCATACTGAGTTGGATCAATAGTATCCACAAACCCAGTAGCACAAAGTTCCCAAAAATCGTTTGCAACTATGATGGTCTTCATCTTCTTGGCCCAAACATCATAATTTTGTCCATTAAAGGGTGGATGTTGTCGCTATCTCTTTCCTTCATCTCCACCCATGTCTCCTACACACAAAACTCAAACACCTAGGAAATAAAAATGCCCAAACACAAAGATTTAGGGCTCTATAGCTCTGATACCATATGAAGAGATTAGGAATCTCTCAAGCTGGACAAACCCAAAATAATGCACATAGAGACTGTTGTCTCAATTCCCAAACAGTTGGGAACACACCCACATGAATAAAGTCAATAACACGCAAGGAGACATGCAAGATTTCTTGCTTTCTATTCAACTGGCTAGAAATTACAAAACACAAAATACAAACTAAAACATTAACTACAGATTTCTAATCCTACAGGCAACGATCAGGAGCTTCTCTGAACACAACACAAATCTGATTTGCTCACTTGAAGCTACACACTGTCAAGGGAAATCACTACTCAACTGACACACCATACAATCAGGAGCTATCTTGCTCAACTGACAAAACACACACACACATGTTTTTGTTATGCACAATATTCTCTGCACTCACTCTGGAGCTGCACTTCTCTTTGTGGGAGATTTTTTGGCAACTAACTATGCTTTTCTTACTGACCAGAGAATGTTCTCCCTTTTGTCATTTTTTTGTCCATTCAAAATTTCCCCCAAAATTCCAAATTCAAAAAACACAGCTACCACATTAAATCTTCTTTGTAGCTATTGGGATGGAGATCCCAAAGTCAATCTCCTCTAGGCTATTCTGCTACAGCTCTCTTCTGACAAGTAGGTGGGGAGTTACGTGGGGGCAAACCTACAGGCTCAGGGGAAACATAAATTCCAATATTGCAGAGTATGAAAATTTAGAGAGAGAAAGTGATCAAATTAACATAATGCCTCTTGTGGGATACAACGATTGCAGCATGCACAAAATCGGTCTATTGAAAAAGTTTTGGAAACATTCAAGCTAATACGATTAGCAGGCGTGAAATCCGAACTCCACCACCTTTGCAATTAATCGAGATCACTTAAAATTGTTTGTCGAAATCTATCTTGATAAATCATCCTATCATATTTATAGCGATAAATGATTTGATATGTTTGTATGCTGAATGAGGAAGCAGAGACCCGACAAGCTAACAGTTTGATAGAATGCCTAATCAATACAATGCATGCATGCAAAATGTAAAGCATAGACACAACTCATAAATAATTTGACACAATGCCTCAAGGAGATGCTATCTCATGGCTCGCAATGACAGGAGGATACACACAAAATTTATTTATTTAAAAGGCTTAAGAAACTTTCAAGTAATGCAACGTGTAGATGTAAATTGACTCCATAGACAAAATGTGTGAACTGTTTGTCAGAATGCCTCAAAGAGACGTGATCTCAAGGAATGAAATAAGATGATTGCACAATGTGCACAACATGGATTTTGCAAGGAAGCTTTCCATTTTTTTTAATTAATAAAGCATAACATTAAGGTAGCGGTGGTTGTGTGGACTTGTTTCCTTAGTGCTGGTAGATCATATCTAAATATAAGCTGAGTGTTCCCAAAAATTCTTAAGTTGGTTCATAAAATTGTTGTAACTTAAATTCTCTCAAATAGTCTTAGAAAATGTGTGCACAATAAGCAGACAGAACGTATATTAATAGTTTGACAATCGCCTTAAGAGAAAAGTCGCTCCACAGAATGCAGAGATTTGCATGATTTGTAGTGAGTGGATTTGTTTGAAAAGGTTTTAGAAGTCTTCAAGGTACATATGAATACACAATGTACATAATCATTTGACATAATGACTCGGAGACGTTACCGCATGTTAAATGACAAGGGAAGGTGTAACCAAATATTTCAATTTTAGTATCAAAATGAAAATGCCATGGATGAATATATTCACAAAGATGGGAGAGGCTTTGATATAAATTCATCATTCATCACGGATAACATTTATATATCATTTTCAAATCTTTTTGTCTTTAAGATGTTTCATAGGGCCTATATGAAAAGATGTGTGTTCGTCATATCTAATGAATAGTTGAAATACGTGTTGTTAAAAGGAAGTTGCTGTTGGGTGACTACTTTTTTATGTCAATGATCAAAATGGTGGCATAGTTGCAAGTGTATATAAGTAAACAAAGACAAACAATGCTTAGTGTTAGGAACATTTTCAAAGGTATTTAGAGATGACGAAGATCTTTCCTTTTCGAATTACTCTTAAAAGAAATCAGATTCTTGATGATCCCAATAAAGTTGAAAATTTTAAAGAACGTCTATGGTGGCAACAACTGTTTCCTTATAAAGTACACCCTTCTTTACTTCAGACTTTGTAAAAGATTGATGAAAAAGATGGAAAAGAGAATCAGTTTCTTCGCTTGTGATCAAGAACCTTTATTAGAAAGAGGTCCTACATGCAAAAATAAAGAAGATTCTAAATGAGAAAACAACATCAGCGATGGAGAAAAGATCATTCTCTTGCACTTGCTACTCAAAGAAATCAAGCTCTTAACGATCGTAAACAATCTCAGTTTTTGAAACACTTCTATGGAAACATGCAGCTGGATCCTGATAAAATACACCCTTCTTTGCTTCAAGAACTACATTAGTTCAAAAAAGAAGATGAGAAACAAATTGGTTTTCTTCAAACAGTTGTTGCACAAGTAGGAACCACTGTTGAAACAAAGTATTTGTGTAATGAAGACAATGATGTAGAGGAGAATATCTCTTCTAAGGGTGAAGGTGCGCTTGAAGAAATTATTTGCAATCAAAGTATTAAAAAATTCTCAAGAGAGCATATATGTATTAATGAAAATAAGGTGTTTATATCCTCTTCTGATAATGCATGTCAAAAGGCTATAGAACAAGTTGTGGACCTAATTGAAAAGAAAGAATACAATAGCAAATCATTAAATGCCCTTCAAAATCATATGCAATGTGAGAAAGGAAATAAATATGAGGAAAGAGTGCTTCAACAAGAGTGTCACAAAATTTTCATTCTCACATGGTGTCTTGAGGCTTCAAATGATGACTTCCTTTTTGGAGAAAGTGTCTTTTTTCACTCATCATTCATCACTAAAGAAGAAATCCTTGTTGATGAAATTCAATGTATGAACTCACCCACTTCTCCTTCCATGCAATCACCAAGTAATGAGGTTCTTGAGTTAGTTACATTTAAAAAAAATCAAGTCTCATCTCTAAAAAATGATCTTATGAATGTCGAGGAAGATACTTGTGAAGTAGTCTTGCATTCTGAGTTAGTAAAAAATTATTTAGAAAAAAGGCTATAGACTATGAATCATGGTATTGAAAATCACCTTGTGCATTTAATGATAATAGTAATATGGATGAACTAAAAATTGTTTGTAGAGATGACACAATACAAGGTACACTTTTTTTATATGTATGTGAGACTTTTGAAAGCCATTTTGAAAGGTTAGACAAGCAGTGTATGATAATTGATGGATCTAAATAAGTTCAAAGTAATGCTCAACTCCATGAAATTCTCATCCCTAACCATTGTCTTGATACATTAGACACTAGCTTTCTTTGTAATGAAAGATACTTTCAGATTCTTTTTCATAGCCATGAGGCATTGTTAGAAGAAATGCATATCTCCAAATAAATATCCATTCCTCAGGTGGTTACACTAGTTGAAGAAGATCATGCTACATTGCATCAATCACAAGAAAGAAACATAACTTAGAGGCAACATCTTTCCTTTCAAAGGAATCAAGACTTGATGAAATATGTTATAATCAAGAGTTTGAAAAATCTAAAGAGAAAGGATTTAGTTGTGATGCTCATTCAAATGACCCTTTTTCACATGAGTATCAGTCTTTGGGCAATAATCGTCATTATGTAGATTCATTGGAATGTGTATGTTCCAAAAACAAAAATCTATTGCGGGTTCATATGATGACAAAGATCAAATGTATAATCAAAAGAGAGTAGAGAAGAAAGGTCTCTTTATGCAAGTGAAGTCCAATGGGAATGTGCTTTTGGATCCAAACCATTGTTTGGAAAGTCCAACAGAAATCATGTCAATAGAAGGAAAAGGGTGTTAGGAATCAAATAAGTATCAAAGTCTAATCAATGACAACCAATCAAGAGATATCCAAGAAGACAGTCCTTTGCTGACTGGTAACACATTTATTATTGCCAATTTTAACTTAAGAGTTTTATTCCTAAGGCCGATCAAGGGTTGACAAAGTCATCACTAAGTTAATGTTATTTGGAACTATCCGTCGATCATTATAGACAAAGCAAGAAATGCCTATCAGTCATTTCATTGACTTAGGCAAATAGCAAAAGAAGTCGACAATTTTATGGGTATGCCAAATTAAATTTAATGAAATGTTTAAATCTCTTTTGAAGGCCAATGAGAAACATTGAATTTACCACTTCAACGAGAAAGAAAAGTGGTTGAAACTTTGATAAGAATCTTTGTAAAGTACCATCAACATTTTCATTTAGTTGTCTGAGTCTCCTAGGTTGTCGATAAAATTTCAAAACAACCTCTCAATGCACATAGAAATGCATTGATCAACCTTTTCGTATAGTTTTTAAAGTGACACAAAACACCAATGCATGAATGAAGTAGTTATCAAAACTAATGTATTTGTAAGTTGATACAAGTATGAAGTTATCGATCAAATAAGATTTTAGCAAAAATAAGGTTGGTAATATTATAAGCAACAATAACAATTTAATCAGCAATTACTCATGTCCTATTAAAATAGTGTGTGTATATTAAACGAAGCATGATCTGAATTGATGAATAGATTGTAGGTAGGCAAAGGGGTATGTATGGGATCATGGTGGGCCAAAACAGGCCCTTAAGTGGCAATGAAATTTCATAAAAACGGAGTTAGGCAATTTGATGTAAAAATTTGAATAAGTTATGATCATTATTTTAAAAATATGTAAGAAGAGAATCTGTAGAAAATTGAATGTAGTTTCTAAGCTACTAGTTGTTTTCTCAAGAAAAAAAATCTATTTGACGAAAATTTAAAATTTCAATGCAGTAGTACTAAAATTTCAGGAAAAAGATAAGAAGTAGGTATATGTCTGACCACCCTAACTACAACCAAATCTTAATATTTTTTTATAAGATTATTAATATAAGTATTAGACTCATATCCAGATGTGAAACATATTTTTTTTGTAATTTTTTTGAAGTAAATAATTATTCATGATTTTTTTACTGCAACTTTTTAGAAATTGAAAAAATCGTACATCTGACCACCTTAACTTGGTCTAAACTTTAAGAAATTCAATTTTTATTTTTATCTTATAGTAGGTGAAGCATAGAATGTGACACATGTTTTGGATTCAAAAAATCTGATACCGTTTGAAAGTTATGGATGTTTTTCAATCAACCTATCAATCAGGACTTCAATGAGAATTCAATTAGAAAATAAATAATAATTATTTATTAAAGTCAAAATACGGCAAACCTTATATTGTTGGAAAGATAAGAATGTCCTTAAGAAACCCTTTTCATTTCATCAATTTTGGCTAAAAAAAAGTCATCAACCACCAGAGCGAAGTCTAGAAAAACAAGGAACACTCAAAAACACATTTTTTTTGTTGCCTTTCTAGGTTTGGCATTTCCTAGCCAAATCCCAATGCAATCCCAAGCCAAATATCAAGATTTGAAATTTCTATCAAAGAAATCAGATATCGAATTATTATCAGATATCTGATAATAAACCGATATTCGATTTGTATAATTTTTTATTTTGAATAAAATTAATAATATTTAGTATGTTATTATATATTGTATAGTATTAATATATTAATATATAATATATTAATAAGCAATATATTAATATATAATATATTAAAAATAAAAGATATCGATCCAATATCTGGTATCTTGTTTAGGATGAGGAGAGAGAGAGAGAGTTGGTAAGGGTTAAGAGGAAAGTGATCTAGATAGGGGGAGAGGGGAAAAGGAAGGGAGAGATAGGGAGAGAAGGGTAAGGCAGAGGGAGATATAGGAAGAGAAGGGTAAAGGGATTTAGAGAGAGATGGGGGAGAGAGAGCAAAATATTTGATACCTTGTTTAGGATAGGGAGAGAGAGAGGGATAGGGAGATAAAGGGATAGGGAGAGAGGGAGAGAGAGAGAGGGGGCGGGAAGAGAGAGTAATTAAGGGGAAGGAGAGAGAGAGAGAGAGAGAGAGAGAGAGAGAGAGAGAGAGAGAGAGAGAGAGAGAGGGAGAGAGAGTCTTGGGGAGAGTGAGATTATAGATGTCCTAAGGGGTCAATAGTGTCGTTAGGGGTCATATGGGGTGCTAAGGGGCCACGCATGCATTATAACACCATATGACCCATTAAGACATCATATTGTCATTATAGGTCATATGGTGTTGCAAGGGGTCATATGGTGTTCTGAGGGGTCACATGGTGTTGTTAGGGGTCATATGGGGTCCTAAGGGGCAACACATGTGTTAGAACACTATATGATCCCTTAGGACACCATATGGACATCATATGGTCCTAAGGGGTCATATGGTGTCCTCAAGGGCCATATGGTGTCCTAAGGTGTTAGATGGTGGCGTTAGGTGTCATATGGGGTCCTAAGTGTCTACACATGCATCAAAACAACATATGACCCCTTAGGAAACATATGACCCCTTATGACAGCATATGACCCATTAGGACATCATATTGTCCTAAGGGGTCATAAGGTGTCATGAGGGGTCATGTCGTGTATTGGGATGTTAAAAGGGGTCATATGGTGTCCTCGGGGGTCATATGGTCTCCTAAGGGGTCATAGGGTGTCATTAGGGGTCATATGGGGTCCTAAGGGCCCACACATGTGTTAGAACACCAAATGGCCCCTTAGGACACCATATTGTCCTAAGGGGTCATAGTGTTGTCATAAGGGTTCATGTGGTGTACTAGGATGTTAAAAGGGGTCATGTGGGGTCATATGGTGTCGTTAAGGGTTATATGGGGTCCTAAGGGTCCACACATGTGTTAAAACACCATATTACCCCTTAGGACACCATATGGACATCATATGGTGTTTTGAGGGGCCATATAGTGTCCTAGGGGTTCATATGGTGTTGTTAGGTGTCATACGGGATCCTAAGGGCCCACACATGTTAGAGTGCCATATGACCCCTTAGGACACCATATGACCCATTAGGACATAATATTGTGCTAAGGGGTCATATGGTGTCATAAGGGGTCATGTCGTGTACTAGGATGTTAAAAGGGTTCATATGGTATCCCAAGGGGTCATATGGTGTCGTTAGGGATCATATCGGGTCTTAAGGGACCGCACATGTCTTAAAACACCATATGACCCCTTAGGACACCATATGACCCCTAACGACGCCATATGACCCCTTAGGACATTATGATGTCCTAAGGGGTCATATGGTGTCATAAGGGGTCATATGGTGTCCGAAGGGGTCATATGATGTCGTTAGGGGTCATATGGTGTCACTAAGGGTCATATGGGGTCCTAAGGACCCACACATGTGTTAAAACACCATATGACCCCTTAGGACACCATATTGTCTTAAGGGGTCATATGGTGTCATAAGGGGTCATGTGGTGTACTAGGATGTTAAAAGGGATCATGTGGGGTCATATGGTGTCATTAGGGGTCATATGGGGTCCTAAGGGCCCACACATGTGTTAGAACACCATATGGACATCATATGGTCCTAAGGGGCCATATGGTGTCATAAGGGGTCATATGGTGTCCTAAGGGGTCATATGGTGTTGTTAGGGGTCATATGACCCCTTAGGACACCATATGACCCTTAATGACATAATATGACCCATTAGGACATCATATTATTCTAAGAAGTCATATTGTGTCAAAAGGGGTCATGTCGTGTACTAAGATGTTAAAAGGGGTCATGTGGGCTCATATGGTGTTGTTAGGGGTCATATGGGGTCCTAAGGGCCCACACATGTGTTAGAACACCATATGACCCCTTAGTATACCATATAAACATCATATGGTCGTAAGGGGTCATATGGTGTCGTTAGGGGTCATATAACCCCTTAGGACACCATATGACCCCTAATGACACCATATGACCCATGTCTTATGACCCCTAACAACACCATATGACCCATTAGGACATCATATTGTCCTAAGGGGTCATATGGTGTCAGAATGGGTCATGCAATGTACTAGGATGTTAAAAGGGGTCATGTGGGGTCATATTGTTGGCAATTGACACTCATTCTGGTGACTTATGATGCTTGATTTATTGTCTAGGGTTTTCATTGATGGCAACTCTTTTGGGTGATTTGATCTGGTGATCGTGATTCATCCTATCTGGAAGCTGGAGTTAAACAGTAGCCAGTTAACCGGTAGAATAGGGTATCTTAGTATTATTTTGGTCCAGAATGATTTCCAATAATTACAGTGACTTTGGTGGTTGATCTCATGTTCTTGGTGAATGGAAAGATCCATAGGAAGCATGTGATTATAATCTTTTGGTCTGGTGCTTTGTTTTGTTCAATATTGAAGTCGACTTGGAGCTACACATTACACTTCTTGAAGTTGACTTGAAGGAGATTACTTTTGTGTTAAGACTAGATATATAAGATCGAATTGGCGATTGATTTTCAATGTATTAGTATTGTTGCGATTAGTTTTGGTGTGATTGAGTGCATTTTCAAGTGCGCATTTGGTTTACAGACTGTTTGACTAACCAATTAGAACAATAACTAGACTTAAAGTCTTAACTCAAGGATTGGTAATCCATTCTAAGTAGCTATCATTCCCATGAATGAGGTTCATTTACTTGTCAACCTAGGGACGTATTACTTGAAATGGGCCTCCATTGTATATGCACTAAGTTTCGGTCAGAGTCATTCTGCACTACTGCAACAACTAAGTCTATCTAAAATAAACAAACAAAAAATATGACAACTGAATGGCTACAGGAAATCTTAACATTAACAGAAGATTCTAACTAAACAACTGCTAACTAAGTTAAAAGCTAACAAATAGGAAATACTCTGTCTGCTTTGGTTGAAGGAACAGTCACAGGATCTGGTTCCAGTGGTTGCAAGAATAGTTAGTTGCTAGAACACCTACTGTAGCAAAAGGAAACTTAATCTAACAATCACATAGGAATACTCACCAAGTGGGGCCCCTTGGATGATTGTATCTAGACTTCAAAATGATTCTATATGCTCAGAATAACATAGCCTTTATTCATTATTTTCAAAAGTCGATACAATGCATAAAATAAGAGAAATGCTTCTAATTCTAGAAAATGTTGTCTAACCTCTATGAAGAGGTGCAGGTCTTTATTTAAAAGAAAGTTATAACAAAATTTCAACTACTTAGATCATGCCCATGAAATTAGGCGGAAATTTTTTATTACAGCAAGAAGAAGAAGTCAATCCATAGAGAACGTGGGACTTTACTGACATGCAACCAAGAATATAGCATGGCGGTTTGTTACTAGATTGATGCTTGTTGGAGACAACCATAAATGAGTCTGAAACTACCTCGTTATTCCTTTTCCGCTTCACTTGAACATAATCTTCTCCACTGTTTTAAATGCTCAACCGCCTTGAAATGTCTCCAACTGTTTGCATGGCGTGATTCTCCATTTGGCTTAACACAACCGCTTCTGCAGTAACTTATTTACTCTTGCATTAAAGGTTAGAACATACAAGCATATATATATATATATATATATATATATATATATATATATATATATATATATATATATATATATATATATATATATATATATATATATATATATATATATATATATATATATATATATGTTTCCATTAATCACAATATTTATACATCCATGCATGATATTACCATAATAATCTGCATAGCTATAGAATATTAAGTCAAAACAATATAGGGTTCAACGGGTTTGGCTATCGTTCAAAATGTACATAATCAAAACTCTGATACATAACATGACTTTAACATTGTCCTAATATGCAACTTAAAACATAGGAAAAACTTATCAGTCATAGAAATAAAAGAGCTATTATTTTAGCTCATCATTTGCCCCCCAACTTAATGTCTTGCTAGTCCTCCAGGAGGAGGAAAATTCCTTACTCTGGCACTGACTTGAAAATCACCTATAGTACCCTGTCCCATGCCTCCTGTAGCCAGGTTCCAATAAAATCCTTTCATCTTCTCTAGCCTATCCCACCTAGCTTCCTCCGCGGCCTCATCATACGATTTATCTGTAGCTCTGCATTCCATTAATGGCCACATAAGAATAGGTGGCTGAAATATCAAAGGTATCCAATTATTGCCTTTTGTCCCACCCAATCGGATATACTTGGGAGCTCTCGGTATGGTTGCATGATAGTTGGATAATGAATGGGGTTCACCCTGCTTTAGATCCTCTGGAAGGTTGTTCCAATGTCGAGTCAAACATTCAAGTACAATTTGATTCTCAATTCCAACCAAATTTTCATACTTCTTAAATACTTCCTCCCTCAATGATAAAACTTGGCTTCTGACATCAGATCTATTCAACAGTTTTTGCCAACCATAATACATCTATCATGGATTTTTATCCTCAGCTCTCAGTGGCAGTGTACAATCAAGTTCCAAGTTCCTATTAATTCTAGATTGTACCCCCATACTAATTTGATTTTGTATCCAAGACATCAATGCCTTTAACTAAATATCACCAATATACAGCAGGGGATTTCATTCATTGTCAAAAGAGACAACATAATTATGCAAATATAACTCACATAGAAAAATTTTAATGGCTATAGGAGAGCTTTGGTAAGCACAATAAAACTCTTGTGGAGTCTCCAAAGAAGGGTCGAGATACCTAACAATGCGGTTAAGTATAAAACATAGATACGGTTCCTTCAGATACAATGCATAGACCCTTAGTGGATCCCTGCACTGCATTAACTTGGGAACCATGTTTGCTACAGTATCTACTTTAGTTTGTAACTCAACAATTTATTTGTCCCTCTTTTCAATTTCTTTTTGTTGCTTGTCAATTATCCCCTGTAGCCTATCTTTTTCTATTTCCCATTGTCTATAAAATGTGAGTGTAGCAGATAATCTAGTGAGACATGAAGGGAGCCTATGAGATATTACCTGAGGGCTCAAGATCTTATCACCTAGTTCTTCAAACTACTCTACTATTTGCGCTAAATTTTCTAGTCTTTCGGCTTCATGTCCCTCCTGCGGCTTACTCTCTTTCTGACTATCGTGCCCTAATTCTGATGTTTCCATAGAAATAACCTCACTCACACCTATTGTTGCTTGAGTTCTTTTCTTAACCCTATGACTTCTTCTTAATGGAAATTCTTGTGTGGTTGTAGGAGGTTCTGCTACAGGAAAACCCTCCTTCATTTTTCACTTTTTAGCTACAGGAGGAACCTGCACTTCTTGAGGCCGTTCCACGATTTCTTCCCTTGCATCGCCTTTTTCTTTGCCTTTTCTTTTATAAAATGCAGCCCCACTTTGAGTTTGAGTGGAGTGGTTCTCAACACTTAGCCCAATTATTGTTCCTTCTACACCAGGAAAAGCTTCCTTGGCAATAGGAGGTTCGGCTACCGCATAAACCCTAGGAGACAAGGCTTCTCTGATATTTTCTTCTTGAACTGCAATTTCTTCTACATCAGGAACATTTCCTTCTTCAAATTGCTTGATATCCTCAAACTCTCCCCATGATATCTACGAGACATCTCTAAGAGATCATTCTACTAATAGTTTGATTAATCCATGATGACTCACAGAACGGGTACTGCCCTTCTGCGTCTCCTTTGCACTAATAGAGATAAGATGATACAAAACATTTGAAATATTCATCCTTCGGCCATGCCTCAGATGACTCAATAATTTGAAATGAACAGAATGCAAATTGGATTACTTACCATGACATGTTAAATACTTCATTACATGAAATGAAACCTACGACCATTCTCCTGAAAGAGATATCCACTTAGTTCCTTGCTTTTCCATGCTAAGAGGTCCATCAGTTGGGTGAGTGAACTCTGTCCTTGCACTTATTGCATCTTTTGCCTCATGAAATAGTTCTCCATCCCGCGGCAACCCATTGACTTTGGCTATTCTCAGCTCTGTGGCTATAACCCGTAACCCTTTGACAAAAGCCTCCCCTTCACTGAATGTGTGCATAAATTCCTGCATAATCTTCTCATTCAAATCTATCAAATTCAAAATATAATTGATCTACCCATAGGTCCGAAAATAATATTCACATTGGTTGTCCTGCAGCAAAGAAAAGTGAATTTCACTACAGCAAAATGCAAAGCTGAAATATCTTGCGAGATTTGAAAATTCATGCCCCTTAACCTTTTATGTATTCTTCAGTACCTTTCATCAACTATAGTAACAGGAAAGGTATACTCACTCGTGCTACAGGCTTTCACATCAATACAAACTCATTCAAAAATGATGTCAAGTAAATTAAAACACATCATGGACAAGGACACATCATGGTGCGGTCATAAATAGAACCATAAAACATCCCCCCCAACTTAAGATGACATGTGTCCACACATGCGAAAAAGGACAGAGGGAAGGGAATGAGGATTATGCGAATCATATTAGGTAATCATCATAATGAAAGTATAAATGTATAATTTAAAAAAAATAATATACATACTTGCAATCATGCTAATTAATGCGACAATCAAACGATTATTTATTCATAATATGAGATGAGATGATGTGAAGTGGGTGATATGGCAGAAATAGAGATGAAATGAGATGAGGTGGATGAGAAAATTTATTAACTGAGAATAGTATTTCTATAAAATATGGAAATGTTTATTATGAATGCATGCAAAAGGAATTTTACGACTCTGGGCCGAGAAGGCCCCCTGCAGAGGCTGCAGGAACTGTGGTTTGCACTTGGTTGTCAAATTGTTGCAAGAAGTCTTCTTTTGTAGTAGGCTTATGATAAAAACATAGTCGATGACCATTGACCAAAATTTTGAATCTAACTAGGTCTATTGTTGCCAACTAGACTGCTCCATTTTGAAAGACTTCAACAATCTCATATGGGCCCAACCAATGTGTCTGCAGCTTCCCCATTGTATCCTTATATCTGGAATCATTTAACAATGTCCAATCTCCAAATTTAAATTTTATCTCCTTAATATATTTATCATGCCATTTAGCATGTTGATGAATAATTTATGTATGTTGGACAACCATGTTTCTCAGTTCATCTAGAGCATTCAATTGCATGATGCGGTCTTTTTGTGCTTCTGATAGAGTCATATTCAATTGCAGAGTTGTCCTAAGAGTTACATGTTCAAACTCAATGGGCATCATGGTTGTTTTTCCATATATCATTTCAAAAGGTGTAAAACCAATTGTTGTCTTCCATGTTGTTCTGTATGCCCAAATGGCTTCAGGAAGTCTATTTGACCAATCTTTCTTATGAAGAGCTATTGTCTTGGTTAGATAGCTTCTAAATCCCTATTTGTAACCTCTACTTGACCATTTGCTTGAGGATGGTATGGAGTAGACTTCATGTGTCTGATATTATATTCATTAACCAATGTTGCAATTAATGTGGAAGTAAATTGTGGTCCTTGATTTTAAAAAATCTCTCTTGGTACTCCATATCTTGTAAATATTTCCTCATAGAGAAATTCAGCTACCTTATTATCTCTTGTATGTGCCATTTCTCTTGCTTCCACCCATTTTGTAATATAATCAGTGCATACTAGAATATATAATTTCCCATTGGAAGGAGGATCAATTGGTCCTACAAAATCCAATCCCCATTTGTCAAATGGTGCAACCAATATTTGGGGATACAATGGCATTTCATCAGATCTAGTGGGCCTACCCATTTGTTGACATCTATCACATTTTCTAGTATATTGAGCTGCATCTTTATGCAAAGCTGGCCAATAATACCCCACGTTAAGGATTTTAAGTGATGTTATTTTAGCAACAAAATATCCTCCACATGGCTCATCATGAAATGCATGAAGAATATCATACATTTCATCCTCTCGGACACACCTTCTTAAGACTTGGTTAGGTCCAATGTAAAATAAACAATCAGCAATCCAAGAGAAATTAAAGCTTTTCTCAACCAGCAACCTTCTTTCTTTAGGAGAAAAATGAGAAGGCATCTTATTAGCAGCTAAATAATTTGCAGTATCAGCATACCAGGGAGTGTGAGCTTTTATCAAGAACAAATGTTCATCTGGGAAAGCATCATCTATTGCTTCAGGATTGTCCTGCAATTGAAGCCTGGAAAGATAATTTGCAACTACATTAGCTTTACCTGGCTTATCAACATCTATAATATCAAATTCCTGCATCAATAGTAACCATCGAGCCAATCATCCTGTGATTGAAGGGTTGTTCATAAGATATCTTATTGTTGTATGATCAGTATACATATATATTTGATATCCTGTGATATAATGCCTGAATTTGTTAAGTGCATATATTACTGCCAACATCTCTTTTTCTATGACAATATAATTAAGCTTAGGTCCTTGCATATTTTTGCTGATGAAATAAATTGCATTCTCTAAATTATCCATCTTCTGGCCCAAAACTGCTCCTATAGCACAATCTGATGCATTTGTGTGAATATGAAAAGGCAATGACTAGTTCAGACCCTTGAGCACTTGTGCTTGAGTCAATGCATGTGTGATCTTCAAGAAAGCCTCATGGCATGCGGGAGTCCAATCAAACTCCGTATCTTTAGTCAAAAAACAATATAAAGGTCCTGCAATTTTACTAAAATCATTAATAAATCTTCGATAATATCTAGCATGACCAAGGAAACTTCTAACATCCTTTTTCTTTGTGGGAATAGGAAGGTTTTGAATGACTTCAATTTTGGTTGGGTCCACCTGTATTCCAGTTATAGAAATATGATTCCTAAGAACTATGCCTTCCTGCATCCTCATAAAGCATTTTTCACTGTTCAAGGATAAATTGTAATCTTCACACCTCTGTAAAACTTTCTTTATATTCCCTAATGCCCCTTCAAATTCTGAACCATAAGTGGTAAAATCATCCATATAGATCTTCATGCTATCCTGGGAAATGTTTGAAAATATGCTTATGACTGCTCTTTGAAAAGTAGTTGGAGCATTACATAACCCAAAGGGAAGAACAAAATATGCATACATTCCCCAAGGGCAAGTAAATGTAGTCTTCTCCTGATTCTCGAGAGAAATTTGAATCTGGTTGTAGCCACTGAATCCATCCAAGAATAAAAAGTATTGCTTCCCTGTCAAAGAATCTAATACTTGATCCACAAATGGTAATGAAAAGTGATCCTTCCTAGTTGCTGAGTTCAAAGCTCTATAATCTACACATACCTACCATTTACCTCCTTTCTTTGGAACTATGACTAGAGGTGACACCCATTGACTATCTGATATAGGATAGATAAATCCAACATTTAACAATTTCTATAGTTCTTCTTTAACTATCTCCCTTAATGCAAGATTGATTCTTCTTTGTGGTTGTCTGATCGATCTACAGTCTTCTTTGATATAAATGCGGTGTGTACAAATCATAGGATCTATTCCTTTCATGTCTTTGTAATCCCACGCAAAACCGTGTTGATGACATTTGAGCAAATCAAACAGTATTAGCTTTTAAGTTTCTATGAGTTGGTTATTGATATTCAAACATTTATTTGGATCAGCTTCCACCTTGAGAGTAAGATTGATCTGAGCTGCTTCAGAAAGATATGAAGTGCGGACTTCCTGCGACAACAAAGTATGCAATATGTCAATGGTTGCAGGAAAATCCGATGTTGTAATACTTGATGTTAGCTCTTGCGATTGCTACTCCAGACTATAATGATTTTCCAGAAAAGGACATAATCATCATCCTGAAGTCGTATAAATGATTCTCTATTAATCATCATAAGATGACTGAAAGAGTTGACTTCCCTTTCTAATTCCTCCCCCACATCCAGCCAAACAACTTTTTCTTGATCAAGTTGAGGTTGAGCAGGTGAATACTATTGGCAATTGGCACTCAATTGGTTGATTTCACTATGTTGTCATTGATGGCAACATGGTATCTTGTTTTGGCTTAATGTTTTGGTTCAATTGTGTACCGGCAAGCACTTCACAGACACTACACTCTCACCGGCACCGACACTGACAGGATAGAAGGATTTCTTTGGTTACCGACAATGTAGGCCGACATGGTTTAGAATATGGTTATCAGTATTGGAGGCCGACATCTCTTGGTTTCGGCATCGGTAATTGATTTTGATATTCATGTATTTATGTTATCTAGTCAACATGTAATTTGATATTGTAAATATCTTTGTAAGCAGACATAAGGCATGATAAATTGTATAGGGTATATAGGTCAGTTGGTTAGATCATTTGTGAGATTTTTTATGTGAATATGTAATTGGAAGGAAATAATAAAGGAGTTGTGAAATACATCAGAGAGATTTTGTATGTGAGGATATTTATGTAAGGGTTATTTCGATAAAGGGTTTAGGGTTTCAGACTGGAACAGACAGAGCTTAACCAGAACTGTATTCTAGCATAGAAGATGCTATCTTTTGTAGTTCAACACTTCTCCGAATTGTAGTCTAGATTTATATGTAGTCAGTGAGGCTCTTTTTGTGATTAAGCAGTGTTCTCTAGGGTGTAAGCATTCCTGCAAATTCAGGCCCCTTATATTTTGTAATATCTTTTCATATGTCCAATGGATTGATATTGTGGGTCACAAATCCCACTGTGGTTTTTCCTCTTTGAGGTTTTCCACGTATAATTATCTGTGTTATGGTTCTCATTTATGTGATTGGCTTATTGGTTGCTTTACTTCTTTCAATTCTCTATGTACCGGTAACCGGTTGGTGTATGCATGTTTTAATAAGGCTAAAATTTATCTTTCCAGTATAACACTGATTCACCCCCCCTCTCAGTGTTATTGGATTCCAACAACTGGTATCATAGCCTTGTGCCTCAGAGGAAGTTTAACAGCTTGAGGGAGATCCTAAATCCAGAATCTATGGACATGGGTTTGGAGAGGCAAATTGAGATGACACTTGAAGATTATGATGTTGAAAAGTTGAAGAACTTAAAGTTACAAGATGAATTGAATTCTGCTAAGGAATTCATTCTTGTCCTACAGGAGAAGCTATCATTTGTTCAAGCTAGGAGGAAGTAAATTTTGCAAAATCAGGATGATGAAGAGAAAGATGCACTTAAGGAACAGTGTCAGAAGCTGAGTCAAGAGAACATGGTTATGAGAAATTAAACTCAAGCTATAACTATGAGGATGTCTAAGGAGATTGAAGACCGGAAGAAAAAGGAAGAAAATCTTTTTGTATCCCTGAAGAACAAATTTGAAGAATTTGGTAGGTTGATTCATGAGAATGATATGTTGAGAACCGATTTAGTAAAATCCCAGAGTAATGAAAAAGAGCTTGAGAGATAAATGATAATTTTGAGAGATGATCTAACTATTTCAAGTGAGTATAAAGAAAAATTCAATATTGGTTCAGCACAACTAGATGAGTTATTGAAAAGGCAAAGGCGGATTGGAGATTCTAGTGGACTTGTATTTGAGCAAGGACAGAGTTCCGGTACTGCTAATGAAGATCAAAACCATAAGGCATTGGTAAGGCAATTTAATCCTTATAAATTTAATGGTAGATGTTTTGTTTGCAATAAATTTGGTCACATGGCTAGGCAATGTAGAAATAGAGCAAATCAGAACCCTGATTTTGCTCCCAGTAAATTTTCTAAATGTAATAAGTATGGTCATAAGACAAAAGATTGCAGAATCAATGTTAAATGCTATACATGTGGAAAATTTGGACATATGGCTAATCAGTGCAGGTCAAGAAATTATACCGGTTTAGCAAAGCAATTCAAAGGAACAATGTTACATGTTATGCATGTAATGAGGTTGGACATATTGCTAAATTATGTAGAAGTAGAAATCCATCGATTGGTAATGGAGGATCAAATGAGAAATGGAAAGAAAATGCCAATGAAATCTGACAAGATCATATCTAGAGATGGATCAGGAAGACTGAAGAACAATCCGTAGATGGGAATGCATTGGTTACTTATCTAGTAGAGGAGGTTGCTCCTGCACTGGCAGGTAGCTCAACCGGTAATTAAGGCAGATGTCTTAAGGGTAGGAAAAATTCATGAAGATACTGCATATACCCCGGGAAGAGGTTCTGGAAGATGTTCCAGTCATTGGAGATGCTTATTCGGCATGGAGGTGTTTTGTTCGAGATCCAGTATCTTTCACCGATAGTCATTGATGTCAATGAAAGATTAGGGTTTTTCTTGGAGGTTAAAAGGTTGAATTTAGTTCCTTATTGATCACCTTGCATTTAGAGTAATTCAGTGTAATTAAGAGCGACTAAGAGCGATCAAAGGTATTTCAGAGCAATCAAATTTATTCTTGAGCGATTTCACCGACGACTGAAAGAGTTTATTAGGGTTTCACCAGAAGCGATCATCAGGTATTTATCTTTAATCATGGAAGTGATATCATCATCTATTCCTATCTTTGTTGCAAATCCGACTGTTGTAGAGGTCAAAGACCATCCCAGACCAACTTTCAAGCAATATCTGCATGTGGCTACCCGGGATGACTCGGTTGGAGCATTTTCCCATGTTTCAGAGGGAGTTGCTTATGTCGAAGATGTTAGGGCATACATACATTGTCACATTGAGGATTTGGGGACATCTGATATAAAGGGAATGTACATGAGCGAGCTTATGGGAGATTCTAGAAAGATCAAACCAAAATACAAGCACATTGAAGACTTAGGGTTTACCGACATTCTGGACATTCTGGAATTCGAAGATGAAATCATTAGGTATGTTTTGAGTAGAGTACATGGAGAGTTTATCTGGTTGGATAGACCTTACAAGATCACCAAGGAGGCCATCAGGGAAATCACTCATTTACCACAAGTTGGGCAACGTCCAGACAAGAAGGTTTCTAATGATTATGTCAACAAAATTACTGGCCCAACATCAGATAGGAGATCTATGAGAATAAGCACTATTACCAACACAGACATCATATTTGGTAGCATGATCGTCAGTTATAAGGTAACTTAGTCAAACTGACTAAATTCTATTTCTAGCTCCTACATTTTTGCAGCTTACAAAATGATGAGAGAAAATGAGAAATTGGATCTATGCAGTTGGATGTTAGATGAACTATTAATAAACCTAGGGAAGATTAAAGGTGAAAATGTCATGCCCAAAATTTAGGGCAAAAACGGAATGATTTTTTTTTTTTTTTAAATAATTAGGTAACATGAAGTTTGCTAACACGACATGCACTAATGTATTTTGCCCAAACTATATTCAAGCTAATTTTGTTAATAAATCAAGTAATGAAATTAATTCAAAATTTATTTGCGAAATACTAGACGATTTAAATTTATTTTCACAAGATACCTAGTCAATAGATTAATTATGTCCCCATAGACAACCAAAGTTACAATCGAGCTAAACTCCTAACTTTTAATTTCAAGTTCTCATAAATAGTTAATTTAGAAATATTTAATTTTATTTTAAAACTTCTCAAGCTAATAAAGTTAAAATAATTATTTACTTCTCCAATATTTAATTTAAATCATTTCGTACTATTTGAAAATCAAATAATAATTCCATACAATTTAACTTAAACCATTTCTACCTGTTTACATTTATATAAAACATAATTATATAATGACAACCTTATATATATATATATATATATATATATATATATATATATATATATATATATATATATATATATATATATATATATATATATATATATATATATATATATATATATATATATATATATATATATATATATATATATATATAACTAACACTACCTAGGGTTTTACCCATGCAAACCCTATCTAATCAAATGCCTATCTCATAAACCCCTTTCTTTTCTTTTTTTTTTATTTATAAAAATAAAACTTCCCTTAGGATATTTTATTAATTTACCCTAATCATATTTTGTTTTCCCTAACCCCAAGTTTTGGATTAGGGCATTCCATTTAATATATATATTTTTTGTGTACCTTTCATTTTATTTTTGGTTCGGACTGTGCAGGGCCGAAACCCATCGAGCGGCGGCCATGGTGAAGTTTCGCAGGTCAAAGGGGGGTGATGGGGGCACCACTGTGTGTCCACACAGTCGCGGCACCACTGTGTGTCCACATAGTGGCAGCCGCGGCCGACACTGTGTATCTACACAGTGGGAGCCGCAGCGGCCCACACTGTGTGACCACATAGTGGAAGTCGCGGCCCACACTGTGTGTTCACACAGTGGAAGCCGCGAGGCTGACCACTGTGTGTACACACAGTGGGGTCCGTGGCCAATCCACTGTGTGTCCACACAGTGGCTTCGGCCCTTCGGCAATACTAAAAAAAAAACCCCTTTTTTTTTTTAAGTTATAAATATTTTTATTTTTATGTATTTTTTTTTAAATATATATACATACATATATATATATACATATATACATATATATATATATATGTATATATACATATATATATATATATATATATATATAAATTCAACGCATTTTATTTTATTTTCTTTTAAACATGATTATAATGACATACATGCAAACTGCGTGCCAATAATATATTTGTATGAATTTATAAATTCCATGAGAAATCCAATTAAAATAAATAGGCTCTAGTATTTTGATTTAGATGAAGAGGATATAGATGGATTAATAATTTTCAAACTTCATTCTACTATATTGCTTTTACAGAAAATAGAAATAAATAATTTATTTTCGATAAACAATATGCATGCAAATCTAACTTATGCCTCTTCTATTTTATTTTATCTTAAATGCTTAAGAATGGAAAAATTTACTGTAAATCAATTTATCATAAACACATCATAAATACGATTTTATTTTGACTTTGGGGATACTAATCTAGGAATACTTATTTCATTCTACAATAAATAAATTACTGAATTCTGCAAATATTATAGCAACTAATTAGATACTATATTTCTTTTTTTAATTTAAAATCTATCAACAACTACAACTCATAATTTCTGCAATTAAAATGAAGACAAAATCGTAGATAAAAAGAAAACACAGAATTAAATAAAAATGATTTCCATATTTCAGTGACTATTGCATGCAATTCAAAAGTATTTCTTTTCCAAGATAAAGATGAATATATCTAGTTTTTTACAATCCTAAAGATATTCTGCAAAATTTACAAGATGTTTCTTTATTTAAATACAATAACTAATCTCATGTCTTTATTTCAAATTTACATTTAGCCTCTCATTCCAACGAATGAGGGTATATTTCTCCTTTTAAAACTAATAAATACAACTGCAATTAAATTTCTGCAACTATAATCTCCTGCAACTTCCCACTTGACCTATTCTTTTCTCCCGACGATCCTGCATAATAAATCACAAATATGACCATGGAGTGCTCACCTCCCAACCTAGGCTAACTGGTAGCCACCCTCGAGCTCAGAGAACCAAGCCCTAGATGGGGAACAAACATGCAAACACATAGAAGACAGAATGCACACAGATTTCAAACACACTCCCATCCTGGCTACACTGCACCACACTTTGGTGATGACCTTTTTAAGGGTGGTAGTGGACCAATACCCTGAGGAGAACTGCAAGTATGGAAAACATGTAGCCACCTCATTGCACAACAAATACATCAAGAATTTCAACCCCTTATTCCTTATGCCCCCCAAGGCATTCTAGCCTTATGTCCCTCCTTATGACCCCCATTGCACAAACAGGCCATGCAGCAAGGGTCACACAAAAATCCCTTGTGATCGCTCTCAAAATGAGAGTCTCTCACTCGAGGGTTGTCACTGCTACCAACCACAAGATCCTCCTCTCTCCCAATAGTAAGAGGTCTTGAAAAACTCCTCAAAAACCCATACAAAACATAATACAAAATACCAAATGAAATTCCCAAAAAGGACATACAAGAAAACAAATTTCTTACACCAACATACCTTCAAAACACATACAAAATGAATTCATTTAAAGAAGAATGTAACCAACCTTAATCTGCCCAAAGGTAGGTTAGTATGGTTGAGGAAGAGCTGCCCAAATCCACTGATCTTCTCCTTCTACCCTTAGCCAAATTTTACTATTCCAATCTATTCTATTCTTTTCAAAATTTCTCGTCTCCAAAAATGGAGAGTGGGCGATTACCCTCAAATTTTCAAATTCTTGCTTAAGAAGCTCATTCTCTCAATTCTCACAAGTTTCTAAAAACTAAAGAGGAAGGTAAGACAGAATGGGAAAGAGAACTCTCATTCAAAAAGGAAAGTTTACAACTAGGTTCAATCTTCTAATTTCAATTTTCGCACAACTCAGAAAAGTCAAATTTTAGAGTGTCTAAAAGGTCACTTAGGAGTAGAAACTTGTCTAAAATTACCCCTAACCCTTAGGTATACCTTATGGGATTTAGGAAATACTATTAAACTACCCCTAGGTGTTCATTTAACCCATTTTAAACCCCTCTGAAGTTTATTTTCGGGTCAACCCTATGTTGACCACCCCAAAGATTCTTTACCCAAGGTATTTATGACATCACGTTACAATAATTGAAAAAGCTATAGTTGAACACTTTCCCACCAAGAGACAAAAATAAAATTTAAACTTAAATCCACACATGTGTCAAGTGACACAAATAAAACACTTTTACAATTTAAAACATGAAATCATCTCTTGTATATTTTACACAAGTAAATTAAATACACTTAACACACATGCAGCATATACTATTACGAATAAAATACAACACAAACGGGGTGTTGTCTCTCCAAATAGACAACCCCTGGCTTACGAACATACATAAGTCTAGGTTTGGTTCTCCGTAAATTTTCCATGGTCACATGGATAACTTCCTGCGCATCTCAATTTACACATTAGTACTTTCAAATATCCACATATAATATAATTCAAAGGAATAATAATACACATCATCACTTGCATACAATTTACATCTGAACAAATTAAATACATCTTTTATCCAAGCAATTTCACCTAAGCAATTCATCCTAATTCACAAAACTTAAACATACATCATAGTTCTATTATCATAGTAAAGTCCTGCAAATTCAATATCGACATATATCACCGCAATTACATCTTATTCAAAAATCATGTAGTGTTCTATCTCATAAAGCATATAAATAAATCATCAATATATAGCAATGTTATGCAAATCCTGAAATCATATAAGTTCTAAATTCCAAAATGCATCAAAATAAAGTATCCATAATAGTCTCAATATAAAATCCACTAAAATGTCAGACTGAGTCGAGATGAGGCCTCACAGAAAAGAAAGGAATTTCCAGTATGGCAACTTAATTGTCTGCTTAATGTTATTTTTCGTGAATGGCACTCCCGGTTTTGGGAAGAGACAATGGGCATTTGATATCCCGGTATGGAGACAATTAAAATAGTCAATTGCTATTTTAGGCAGTCAAAGAGATGATAAGGTATGGGGATATTTTAAGGGATTCCAGAAGTCTATGAAGTCTAGGGAAAGGGTTCCTAAGCATATTGTTGAAAAATACTCAACCGACATATGCTTCATGGTGAAGAAGGATGAAACACTTATGGAAGCATTTAAGTCCCGGAAAATTTGGATTGAGGAAATGGGCTATGAAGTTGATGCACATATCCTTGATGCTTATGCAAAGATGCTAATTGATGCACCTGTTGATGAGGCTGAGAACCCCTGCAGTACTGCAAGGCAAAAGACACAATAGGTTGAAACAAAGTTCAACCGGAAGAAGAGAGAGAAGAAGGAAGGAAAGGCAAGAAAGTTTGTAGAAAAGGTCTCATAGGACATTAAAGCATTGATTGATGTTGTCCCGGAGAAAGGTAGGAAGAGGAAGGATCCAGAAGTACACATTGAGCCTGTTACAGCAGAGTTTGAATTTGAGGATGACACACCCTTGGCTTTCAAGAGAATTATAAGGAGGAAAACAAAGGAAACAAAGGTAGAAGCTAAAAAGCAACTGGTCGGGAAGGTTACATTCAAGTTATCGGCACAGAAGCAAGCACCAAAAGTAACCACTTTAGCTCCATCCGGTACTGCAAAAAGGAAGAAGAAGAATGACATTGACATGGCTATTCAAACTGGTAATGTAACTATCATTCCACCAAAAACTTGTGCAGAGTTAGTAGATGAAATCACTAAGGATGGCATGTTAAAGAATGTACAGTTTTACTATGATCGTTTAGACAATGTTGAACAAAGAGAGATAGAGGAAGCAGTTTTGTTATATTTGGATATTTACAAGAAAGCCTTGATAGAAATTGAAAACAAAATACCAGCAGAATTGTGTGATATGTTAGATGCTAGGAGGCTATCAGTAATACAAGAAGGAAAGCATATTAAAATTCAAGATTTGTTATCTGTTTGTGTCTCTATTACTCTAGAGTAAATGGATAAGACACTTGAGGTTGCAGACAGAAAGGTCTTTAACAACAAATATGGAATAACCAGTCTTACGATAGGAAGGGTAAATGAGATAATAAAGGAGACCCAAAAGGCATGGGCTAAGTTCTTTGAAGAGAAAAGAGGTTTCTTTACTTCATCAAAATAAAAAATAGACACTGCAGACACCCCGGTTGAAGGGAAAGGAAATGCAATTATGGGTACTTCACCCTCAATTTTGAAGAACATTAAGATAGTGGAAAGTAAGCCCCTGGTAGATACAAGTGTATAGTGAAATATCAAGACACCGATAAATACATAGAGTGAAAAGGTTGATGATGTATAGGATACTTATATTGAAGATAACAGTCCTTTGGATACTAATGTACAGGTTGAGGTTATAGTTCTTACAGAGGAACCAATAGTTACAGAGACTACACCAAGTGGTGAAGCCACCGATGCAAGTGAGGAAGCTATTAAGGATAAATCATCAGAGGAGAAGCAAGGGGAATCTGATAGGGAACCAATGGTAGATCCATCATTGTTGTCAATTGACACCTCACAGGTTGTAAAGAAAAACATAATTAAGATGAGTCCTACTGAACTCATGATGATGGCTGCACAGAAATTGATGAAGGAGGGATCTACAGATAAAGAGATTATTGATCAGTCTATCACTGTCTTACATAGACTAGTCCTGGATTGAAATATTGATAGGGAAGTGAACCCATCCGACAAGCTTAAGACAATTACTGAGCACGTTTCAAAGGATTTTCAATCCTTGCAGCCAATTTCAAATCGACAAGGACTAGAGAGGTTCACTCAAGCTAAAAGAGATACACTTGATCAAGTAGTTGAGTCAGATAGAAAGAAGATTGATGAAAAGTTGAAACTGATAGACAATTATTTAAAGCAATGTACAAATATATAGGGTATGTTGTAACACAGATATATTTACAGTTAATGTGGATAAGAAGATTAAGGAATTTCAGTAGAAAATTGCAAGCCTAGCTAATTCTTTTGATGGATTGACTTCATTGACTACATCCATTGATGGTTAAATTTTGGTTTTGGAAGCCCAAATTTCCATTCTTGAGAAAGAAAAAGACAAAATCATAAGAAGAGCCACAAGTCTTAGAGGCTTGGTGAGTCCCCAGTTGGATTCACTCAGTGTACATAAGAAGAAATGTATGGATATGGTTGGGAAGCCCACATCGACAGAGCTAAATGAGAAAGAGTCCTTTGCACATATACTGAATGAACTTGTATCTATTTTCGGCACTTTCAAAATTGGTTGGGACACTTATCTTGAGCTATTGGAGAATGCTTATCCAGAAATTTTCAAATTTGTTAAGCTTTGCTAAAATATTTTTGGGATACTCATTGTACAGTTTTGGATCTTTGACATTCTTTTTGGAATTTTTTATGGCATTGATGTCAAAGGGGGAGTGATATAGATGTGAAAAATAAAAAGAGGAGTTGTAGACATTAGGGGGATAAATGGAGTATGGAGTATTTTGCATTGATGAATATTCATCTTAGGGGGAGCAGGCAGGATGAAACCTTGACCATTTTTCACATGAGTGTTGCCATCAATGCCAAAGGGGGAGATTGTTGGAAATTGACACTCAATTGATTGGTTTCACTATGTTTTCATTGATGGCAACATGGTATCTTGTTTCGGCTTCATGTTCTGGTTCACTTGTGTACTGGCAGACACTTCACAGACACTACATTAGCACCAGCACCGACATCGGCGGGATAGAAGGATTTCTTTGGTTACCGATAATGCAGACCGACATGGTTTAGAATATGGTTATCGGTATTGGCAATTAATTTTGATATTCATTTATTTATTTTATCTAGCCGACATGTAATTTGATATTGTAAATATATTGTAAGCTGACATAAGGCATGATAAATTGTATAGGGTATATAGCTCAGTTGGTTAGATAATTTGTGAGATTTTTTATGTGAATATGTAATTAGAAGGAAATAATGAAGGAGATGTGAAATACATCAGAGAGATTATGTATGTGAGGATATTTATGTAAGGGTTATTCTGGTAAAGGGTTTAGGGTTTCAAACCAAAATAGACAGAGCTTAACCGGAACTATATTCTGGCATAGAAGATGCTATCTTTTGCAGTTTAACACTTCTCCGGATTGTAGTTTGGATTTATATGTAGTTAGTGAGGCTCCTTTTTTGATTGAGCAGTGTGCTCTAGGCTGTAAGCCTTCCTGCAAGTGCAGGCCCCTTATATTTTGTAATATCTCTTCATATGGCTGGTGGATTGATATTGTGGGTCACAAATCCCACCGTGGTTTTTCCTCTTTGAGTTTTTCCACGTATAATTTTGTGTGTTATGGTTCTCATTTATGTGATTGGCTTATTTTTTGCTTTACTTCTTTCAATTTTGTATGTACCGGTATACTGGTTGGTGTATGCATGTTTTAATAAGGCTAAAATTTATCTTTCCGGTATAACACCGATTCACCCCCCCCTCTCAGTGTTATTAGATTCTAACAAATACAGAGAAAGAGTTTTACTTGAGTTTCCATCAGAAATAGTCATGTCCCTTGATCGACATCCAACATATGCATCAGTCGTAGCAAGCCAAGGTCTCCCTAAGATGATCGGATATCCCCCCAATGTAGCTTTAGGAGATAAGATCATAAAATCTGTCGAATATTTCTAGGAATCTAGAGTAACCATAACATATTCAATCATACCATTAGGCTGAACTGTAGAACTATTAGCAAGTTGTAGGACTGTAGGAGTAGGCCTGAGACTGGTTATGTTAAGTTTTTGCATAATGTCCTTTATCATTACATTGATTGTTTCTCCCAAGTCTACTAGTGCATTCTTTATCTGCGTGCCATTGATGACTATTTTCACAATAGGACTACCAGGGTCAGAATATTTAGGTATTGAAACCTTGCCCAACATAATATCAGCCAGTTGACCCATTACATGCACTGTTTGTGGATCCTTTTTCTTCCTACCAGGTTTCTTTAAACATGCTTCTTGAATTGCTTTACCATAGATAGGGACATCCTTAATAGCCTGAAATAATGGAATCTTAACACATGTGTTTCAGCTGATCAATAATATTAAAATTTATATCCTCTTGTTGATGAATCTCTTCAACTTGCAACCTTTGAGGAAATGGGGGTGTTTGTTGATTCTTAGGAATTTGAGTTGTTGGACTAGATATTTCCTTTTCCTTTTGTACTTCAGTTATAACTGGAGGGGACAGATTAGGCAAAGTTGTCATGGATCTAAGGTGAATATGACTTATAGTAAGAGAATATGTTGGGTATTGATTAGGATCAGCTGAATAAACTTGTTGTTGTTGATGGGGCTCACTAATAGGATTTGGCATGGGTTGAGTGGGCAGCCGTGTGTGTTTAGGCGGAACACTATTAGTAGTAGGAGGGGGCATTATAGCAAGTTGTTGAGGCTACTATAGAAGTTGTTGATACCCAGGAGACTGATTTGACCATTGCTGACTTCCTCTCCATTGAGGAGTAGGTTGCCAATTCCCTTGGAATGGTTGCCATGGTCCTTGAGATTGAGACCAATTTCCTTGTGGTTGCTACCACTGTGGAGATTGATTGGCAAAATTTTGCCTTTGGCCTTGAGGGTTATACCAATTTAGATAATTTCCAAAATGTTGAGCATATGGAGATTGCCACTGATTATTTTGTGCATAGGAATTTCCATTATAACCAGAAAAATAAAGTGGACCAGGAGGCATACCTTGTCTTGGAAAATTTGGCCTTCTTTAAGCAACATAAAAGATTTGTTCATCATCTCCATGTATTGGCTTGAAATTAGGAACATCAAGATTTGCAACCATCTTACATCTACAATCTCTCTTCTTCTACCTAAAATGTGGACAAAATTTTGCAAGCATTGCCTCAAATTCCTCATGCTTCTTCTTAGATTGAAGTGTGTCTAACTAAGTAGCCATATTGTTTATGATATCCTCTTTAAAATCCTTCAAAAGGTGACTGAGCTCCATTCATGACACTCCATTACTGGATATTGATGAAGACACTCCCAGCTTGAAACACCTATTCTTCTTAGTAGAGGATCTGGAATACTTTTGACAAATTTGGCCAATGCCATTTCATGTTGATTGATTTATATCACCACCTCCCATAAGGTCTAAAGAATCTGTGCATTCATCACTAATCCCTCTCAAAAATATCAACTTAAGAGAGTCTTCATTTAAAGTACTATTCTTGGACTTCTTGACACTAAATAGAAATCTCTCCAGATATTTTTCTAGACTCTCATCCTCCCTTTGTGTCATTCTAAAGATATCATCCCCATGGCAGTCAGACCCCCAACAATAATCTTTATATTTCACAAGAAACAATTGTTTCATCTCATCCCATGTATTGATTGTACTACTCCTAGACTCATAAACCATCTCAAAGTTGATTCTTTTAAAGTGGCAGAGAATATTTTAAGTCTATGGGCATCTGTAGTGTAATCATAACTCCTATAGAGGACATCAAATTCAAACAAGAAAGTATCGGGGTCCTCTGTCACTAGTCCATAAAATTTAGGCAGAGAAGAAGCTGGAATGTTCTTGAGGTTAGTATTATCATGCAAATCAGAAATGGGGAACTCAAATGTTGGGTTCACAGGTGGAGGTGGGTTATTCCCACTGGGGGGTGGATTTCCTTGCATTGGTCTTTGAGGAGCAGTTATTGGACAAGGGTCCTCTTCAGGCGGTCCAAAGAGGAAATGAAGGTCGTTCTCGGAAAGTTCAAATGCAAGATGGTTCAAATTATCTGGGGATTGATAAAGTGCAACAAAAGGGTTTACATCTGGTGCTTCATATGGATTGAGTCTTGTATGATCAAGATGGTTAGGAAGTAATATACCATGAGCATCTCTTCTCCATCTATGCATGCATATTCATGAGAATTACTTAAAACAAACTGTACTATCAAAACCAACTATACTGAAAACTTAAAAATTCATGACTATGACAAGTTCTTAGTTTGACACCATCCCCGGCAACGACGCCAAAAATGCTTGCCTAACCAATTAGAACAATAACTAGACTTAAAGTCTTAACTCAAGGATTGTTCATCCATTCTGAGTAGCTATCATTTCCATGACTGAGGTTCATTTACTTGTCAACCCAGGGATGTATTACTTGAAATGGATCTGCATTGTATATGCACTAAGTTCCGGTAAGAGTCATTTTGCACTATTGTAGCAACTAAGTCTATCTAAAATAAAAAAGCAAAAATATGAAAACTGAATGGCTACAATAAATCTTAACATTAACAGAAGATTCTAACTAAACAACTATTAACTAGGTTCAAAGCTAACAAACAAGAATTACTATGTCTGCTTTGGTTGCAGGAATAATCACAGGATCTGGTTCCAATGGTTGTAGGAACAATCAATTGCTAGAACATCTATTGTAGCAAAAGAAAACTTAATCTAACAATCACATGGGAATAATCACCAAGTGGGGCCCCTTGGATGAGTGTATCCAGACTTCAAAATGATTCTATATGCTCAGAATAACATAGCCTTTATTCATTATTTCCAAAATTCGATACAATGCATAAGATAAGAGAAATGCTTCTAATTCTGGAAAACGTTGTCTAACCTCTGTGAAGAGGTGCAGGTCTTTATTTAAAAGAAAGTTATAAAAAACTTTCAACTACTTAGATCATGCCCATGAAATTAGGCGGAAAATTTTTATTATAACAACAAGAAGAAGTCAATCCACAAAGAACGTGGGACTTTACTAACACGCAACCAAGAATATAGCATGGCAGTTTTTAACTAGATTAATGTTTGCTGGAGACAACCATACATGTGTCTGGAACTTTCTCGCTATTCCTTTGCCACTTCACTTGAACACCATCTTCTCCACTATTTTAAATTCTCAACCACCCCAAAATGTCTCCAACTATTTGCATGGTGTGATTCTCCATCTGGCTTAACACAATCGCTTCTGCAGCAACTTATTTACTTCTGCATTAAAGGTTAGAACATACAAGCATATATATATATATATATATATATATATATATATATATATATATATATATATATATATATATGTATGTATGTATGTATATGTATCTATACATATATATATACATACATACATATATATACATACATATATATATGTATGTATATATATGTATATATTTATGTATGTATATATATGTATATATGTATGTATGTATATATATGTATATATATATATCCATATATATATATATGTGTATATATATGTATATAAATATATATATATATATACATATATATATATATATATATAAATATATATATATATACATATATATATATATATATATATATATATATATATATATATATATATATATATATATGTTTCTATTAATCACAACATTTATACATCCATGCATGATATTACCATAATAATCCGCATAGCTATAGGAATATTAAGTCAAAACAATACAAGGTTCAACAAGTTTGGCTATCATTCAAAATGCACATAATCAAAACTCTGATACATCACATGACTTTAGCATTGTCCCAATATGCAACTTAAAACATAGGAAAAACTTATCAGTCATAGAAATAAAAGAGCTATTATTTTAGCTCATCACAAACAATCCGGTAGCTGACTGAGATAGAAACGGAGTACTTAGCAGAGCGAAGACAGTCAGAGATTCAGTGCTTAACTAGAACTCATTCTTGCATTATCAGATGCTACTTAAGAGTTCATTTCATTGTATTTCCTCATTGTAATCAAATTGTAAGTCAGTGAGACTTCCCTGAGGGTTGTAACCTTTCGGACAACTGTAATTGAGCAGTGAGCTCTAGGCAGTGAGCCTGAATGCAAGTGCATTCCCCATCTATGTAATATTTTTGTACTCCTAGCCATAGTATATAAATATTTTAGGTTCCATCCTCACTGTGGTTTTTCCCTTTCTGGGTTTCCACGTAAAAATTTCGGTGTTGTGGATCTGTGGTTTATTTGTTGCTTGTTTATGTTCCTTTTTGTTGTGCATTGCTAACCGGTGGATAAAGAATAAGTTTATGGATTTAATTTCTGGAAGATCACTGATTCATCCCCCCTCTCAGTGATATTTGATTCTAACAATTGGTATCAGAGCTTGGTCATGGGTTCGAATCACGTAGGCTACGGTGAGTGACACTGGGAGGGGGATTGTCAGAAGTGGGCCAGTATCCCTCGCAGGGATTCATGACATGGTTTAACAGCCTCCTGTGGATTCTATAAGTCTAGTGGTTTTATTAGGCATTGATAGGTTGATCTTTTGGTGCAATGACAACCCAAGATTGTAACAAGTGGTCATATGGCAAGTCAATGTAGAAGTAGGATGAATAATGGAATGGTGAACAACATGAATAATGTTCCTACCTTTATCGGTCAATGTTTCATATGCAATAATTTTGGACATAAGTAAAATATGTGTAGAAAAGTAATGAATAACTTTCAAAATAAGAGATGATATTCTTGTGGAATGTTTGGACATATCTCTAATCAGTGTAGGACAAGACCAAATCAGATGAACTTCAGACCTATGCAGAATAATGTTGTTTGCAGAGCATGCGACAAAACCGGTGACATTGCAAAGTATTGTAGAAGAAAAAAGAGTTCTCCGACAGAAAAGAACAAATCAGATGAAAAGGGAAAGCAAAAGGTTGATGAGATTAGAGATCAACATAAGAAGATGTGGGTAAAGAAGGATGAATCTAAGGCAAATAATGGATTTGTACCAGAATCTGGTGCAAAATCTTCATCCAGTAACTAGGGCTTTTGGCCTTAGGGGAGGAAAACTCATACAAATATTGTAGTACCCCTTGATGAGATTTGTAGTCGATGGATTACAGATGGCAGGAATCAAATTTCAGTTGATATCTGGGATGATGATGGCTGATTTTGGCATCCGGTAGTTAATTAGGGCATCTGGTTGGATATCTGAGGTACATTTATTTCAAAGTGACATTAGGGTTTACAAATTTAAAAGTTCAAATACGAGATTCATTCTTCACTTTATGAATAGTGTTTTCGAGCTAAACGCTTTCAGGCGATCAGTGAGCTAAAAGCGATCCGACGAGTGATCTAGGGCATCCGACAGTCACCTAAGGTATTTTTTGAAGAGAATTTTTTAGTTTGGTTTTCTGAAAAAATTGAAATGGCATCCTCGTCCTCCATTGCTACTCCACAAGTTGTTGAGGTCAAGGATAGGACCCATCCTATGTTCAAGAAGCACCCCTACAAATCTATGGAAGTTGACCCGGTTGGAGCTTTCTCTTTCATTCCGCACGGATTTTTACACATTGATGATATATGAGCCTACATTCACTGCCAGATTGAGGAAACCGATAATGAAGACATTTTGGACATGTATACCGATAGCATTATGGATGAAATCGGCAACCCCAAGCTAGAATTTGTGCAGTTATAGAGAAAGGGTTTCACTCAGTTTGTGAACTTTTCGTCGTTTGATAAAAATGAATGGGTGAGGTATGTATTGAGCAAAATCCATACTGAATTTATATGGCTAGACTAACCATACAAGATTACTTCAGATGCCATTAGGGCGGTAACTTGTTTGAATCAAACCGGTGACAAGACAAGGTTACACAAAGTTACAAACCCTACAGTCAACAAATCAACTAGTGCAAAGTTTTATGGGTGTTCAATGAAAATCAGCACAATCAAGGAGGATGATATCAATTTTGTTGTGATGGTAATTGGTTACAAAGTGTACCAGTCTAACCGACCAAATTCTGTATCTGGCACTTCCATCCATGCATCCTATCAGATGGTCAAATAAGATGCTCATTATGACCTGTGTAGGTTTTTGTTGGAGGAATTGATGATTAATTTGAAGAAGAATAAGCAAGACAAAAATCATGTCTTCAAATTTGGTTCCTTGGTTATCTATCTGGCGCTTTACTTCATGAATCAGATCCCCAGAACTGACAGAGTGCAGTGGGCTTTTGACAAACTGGTGGCCCAACAAATAAAGCAAGGGCTTGACAGACTTGGCAACAAGGACAATCAAAATGCTACTTTGTGGGAATTATTCAAGACTTTTCAGGACAAAATGAAATAGAGTTAGAATCCCCAAGGAAATTGTGAAGAAATATGAGGGGTCAATTTGCTTTATGGTGAACAAAGATGAATTTCTTATGGAAGCGGTTCAACCCTGGATAGTGTGGATAATGCCTATGGGCTATGAGGTTGATGAAACCACTTTGGATGCCTACGCACAACACTTGCTAAATGCTCTAGTAGACACCAAAGAAGAAAGGTTGGGAACTTGCCAAGAGAAATCAATGGAGTTGCACACCAAGTTCACCGAACCGGCAAGGAAAATAAAAGTTACAAAGATTGTGGAGGAAATCCTTGTTGAAGAAGGTCACCCTCGTGAGAAGGTCAGAGTTGCAAGAGCTACTAGGGATGCAATTGAGAAAGAGAAGGAACAAAAGACTACACCTACTCCAGTTAAAGTAAAGGTGACAGGGTCTTCTCCCACTCCAGTGAAGACACCTCCTATTGAAGCAAAATCCTTTGATTCTTCTGCAAAGGGTAAAGGTGTTCAGAGGAAGAAGCAGAAACCCCAAAGAGAGTATGTAGCAGTTTCTCCGATACAATTTAAAACTGAATCAGATGCAGACATTCCTAAGGCTCCAAAGAAAGGAGAGTTTGCTAGGGTTATTCAGAAACCCCAATCCAGTGCCGAGAGGAAAGAGAAGAAGGAGAAGAAATCAAGGTCTAATCTTGTACCAACAAGCAAGCCCAAGCAAGGAAAGAAGAAAAAATCAGACCTGGATGAGGCTATAGAATCTAGTAAGATGAGGACCTCCAAACAGAGTATCAGATTACACCTCCACTGTCTATTCAATAATTAATTGATGAAATTATTAAAGATGAAGAATATTTTTGTATACTATGGGAATATGGATTATAAGGATAAGAGGCAGATTGAGGAAGTTGTATTTTTGTACATGGGTGTATTTAGTAAAGCATTGATTGAATTAGAAAATATCTTCCAAAAGACTTGTACAGTTTAATTGATGCTAGGAGAAAATCTTCTAGCCAAATGGATAGAGAAATAAAGGAGAGTGAACTGGTCGATCAGTGCACCTATGTCACTATTGAGGAAATTGACAGATTAATTGTGTTAGCAAATAAAAAGGAATTTAGGAGCAAGCACAAAGTAAATAGCCTGATGGTTGGAAGAGTTGAAGTAATAAGGAGATAAACCAATGCAATCTGGAAGAAGTTTCTCACTAAGAACCAACTAGTAGAAACGATTTCACAAAATGAAGCCACTTAGTCAGAAAATTCTTCGGTAACTGATGTAAATAAAGAGGAAGACACTCAGGATGTTGCAGAGCAACAAGTTTTGGATTCTGTTGAAGTCGAGCCTATTGAGGTGAATGATAAATCATCTGGGGAAGAGGTTGGTGCACCAAGTGGTGATACCACTGCACAAGAGGCACCCAAAGAAGACAAATCTGGATAGGTTGAGGTTGAGAGAAAGGTAGAGGAAAAATAGGAGAAACTGGATAAAAGAAAGAGTAGGGCAATGGAAACTCTGATTCTTATGGCAATATTTGACACATCAAAAATTCAAAGCCAAGGGAGCTTTCCATAGTTTAATATCAGTTTTGATAAACCATTTGATCAGATGTCTCTGATAGAGAATGATTGTTGTTGTTGTTGCTCTCCAAGAACAAGCTAGTCAAGAGTTAGCACAATCAGAATCAGAAGATAAGAGACTTATCGATAAATCAGTTAAAGTTTTGGAATAGGTGGTACCGAAACTACAACTTGATGCAAATACCAGTTCATCCGGTAAGCTTCAGAACTTAATAGACCATATATCCACTCATTTTGATACTTTGACCAAGGCATCATCTAGGCAGGCTATGGAGAAATTTAAAGATACTAATTTCAAACCTTTTTGCAAATGATCAGTAGTGATAAGGCCCAACTTAAAAAGTAACTAAAACTAATTGATGAGGCCTTAGGGGAAGGTGGCAAAATTTATAAGTCTTGTCTAAGTTTGACCAATTTTACTACTGAGATAGACAAACAAATAGATAATTGTAGAGGACAATTAACTCAGATTTATCAAGCTTATGATCCTACATCTAACTTAACCGGTAGTATTGAAGGCCAAATTTTGACTATTATGGAGCAGATTAGGAATTTTGAGAAGAAGGAGAGAATGGTTAGGTGGACAGGTGAACTCCAGAACCTAATTGGTCCTCAATTGGACACCTTAGTGTATCATAAGATGGACTACACTCAAAAAATGTCTCATGAGACTCATACTGAGATTGCAGCTATAGAATTTCATGCTTATGTTTTGAATGGTTTTGTTTCAATTTTGGAGAAGTTGTAGGCAAGATGGAACACATATCTTGGGTTCCTTAAGATGACATATGCAGATATACTCAAGCATGTATAGATTTGATCATTCGGTGAATGTTTATATATGTATAGGCAATTTTGGTGCACACCCCATCTTTGGCATTGTTGTCAAAGGGGGAGAAATGAGGTGAAAAATGTATAGGCTACTTGTATGTATGGAGTGTATAGTTTAGTGATGCAGATTTTTGGATTGTTGATCTAAGGGGAGTCTTAGAATTATTTCATTATTTTTCATCTAGCGTATAGGTTTCACAAGTTTCAACACTTAGACATTTTTCAAAGGTGCTGCCATCAATGCCAAAGGGGGAGATTGTTGGCAATTGACACTCATTCGACGACTTCCAATTCTTGATTTATGGTCTAGGGTTGTCATTGATGGTAAATCTTCTTTGTGATTCGATCTAGTGGTCATGATTCATCCTATCTAGAAGCTGGAGTTAACTGGTAGAACGGGGCATCTTAGTATTATTTTGGTCTGAAATGATTTATGATAATTGCGGTGACTTTGGTGGTTGATCTCATGTTCTTGGTGAATGGAAAGATCCTT
Organism: Cryptomeria japonica; assembly: GCF_030272615.1. Taxonomy (NCBI): domain Eukaryota; kingdom Viridiplantae; phylum Streptophyta; class Pinopsida; order Cupressales; family Cupressaceae; genus Cryptomeria; species Cryptomeria japonica. The sequence goes on from NC_081411.1 coordinate 491,847,090, forward strand.
AGGAAGCGTGTGATTATAATCTTTTGGTCCAATGCTATTTTTTGTTCAAGATTGAAGTCGACTTGGAGCTACACATTACACTTCTTGAAGCTGACTTGAAGGAGATTACTTTTGTTGTAAGACCAAATATATAAGATCGAATTGGTGATTGATTTTCGATGTATTAGTATTGTTGCGATCAGTTTTGGTGCGATTGAGCATAGTTTCACGTGCATAATTGGTTTACAGACAATCTGGTAGCTGACTAAGACATAAACAAAGTATTTAGCAGAGTGAAGCCAGTCAGAGATTCAGTACTTAACCAGAACTCATTCTTGCAATATCAGATGTTGCTTGAGAGTTCATTTTATTTATATCCTCATTGTAATCAAATTGTAAGTCAGTGAGACTTCCTTGAGGGTTGTATCCTTCCAAGCAATTGTAGTTGAGCGGTGAGCTCTAGGCAATGAGGCTGAATGCAAGTGCATTCCCCATTTATGTAATATTTATGTACTCCTAGCCATAGTATATGAATATTGTGGGTTCCAGCCCCACCGTGGTTTTTCCCTTTCTGGGTTTCCACGTAAAAATTTTGGTGTTGTGGATATGTGGTGTATTTGTTGCTTATTTATGTTCCTTTCTGTTGTGCATTGCTAACCGGTGGATAAAGAATGAGTTTTTGTATTTAATTTCTGGCAGATCACTGATTCACCCCCCCCTCTCAGTGATCTCTGATTCTAACACATATGGTGTCCTAAGGGCCCACACGTGTTAAAACACCACATGACCCCTTAGTACACCATATGGATATCATATGGTCCTAAGGGGTCATATAGTTTCTTGAGGGGCCATATGGTGTCCTAAGGGATCATATCGTATCGTTAGGGGTCATATGACCCTTTAGGACACCATATGACCCCTTATGACACCATATGACCCATTAGGACATCATATTATCCTAAAGGGTCATATGGTGTCAAAGGGATCATGTCATGTACTAGGATGTTAAAAGGGGTCATATGGTGTCCTAAGGGGTCAGATGTTGTTGTTACGAGTCATATGGGGTACTAAGGGCCCACACATGCATTAGAACAACATATGACCCCTTAGGACACCATATGACCCCTAACGACACCATATGACCCATTAGGATATCATATTGTCCTAAGGGGTTATATGGTGACATAAGGGGTCATGTCATGTACTAGGATGTTAAAAGGGGTCATATGGTGTCGTCAGGGGTCATATGGTCTCCTAAGGGGTCATATAGTGTCGTTAGGGGTCATATGGGGTACTAAGGGCCCACACATGTGTTAGAACACCATATGTAGTGTCCCTCCTTGACTTGTCTTTTGTTTCATGCATGATAGACTTCTCTAGATTTATTTATGATGTTTTGGATTAGGACTATGACTCTATTTTATATTTCAAATGTTTATGATGATGCTAGATACTATATGGACATATGCTACTTGATGACCTATGTGGTTGATGATATTTTCTATTTATGATCATGCTATATGATGGACATATGTTGATGGATCCTATATGTTTTACTAGGTTGGATGGATTATATTGCTTATGGATTTGATGGCATTTGGATTATACTAACCCCATTTCATGATTATATGTGATGATTGGAATTATGATGTGTATGTGTGTTCTATGACTATCTTCGTGATAGGGACGATGTCACATCACTCATTGCGAGCATGATGTGGTGTTGTGATTCTCTATCACTTGCTTGTCTATGATATATTTGTATATGTTGTATTGTGGCTTTGTAGATGCAGGATTTGTAGGTACCAGACATCGACTCCACCTAGATTCACAGGTTTGAGCGTGTCTTAAATCCCAATGACAAGTTGTCGGAGATGGCACAAGTTCCCTTCATATACTCTAGGTTTAAGATGTCTATCTTGGGTTGTCAGTTGTCTTGGCATGATTCGCCATGTTAGTCAGTGAGGTGTGGTTCTTGTTGGTTTGTGAGTATGTAGTTGTTTATTTATTTATTTATCTAATTGATGAATTATTATAATTTAATTTGATTATTTATTTATTTTTGATTTAGTGCTAATTTATTAATTGTTGATTTATTGTTTATTTGGTATTTATTGTTTAAATATTTATTCATTTATTTATTGTTTAATGTTGCTTTTATATTTTAGTGTTGATTAATATTCTATTAATGGTTTTTATTTATTTATTTATATTTTGGTTGTTTGTATTTAATTATTTATTTATTTAATTGGCTTTATTTTAATTAATAGCCCTTGGCTATTTAATTGGGCATGGTTATTATTTATCCATATGGTGACTAACACTTTATATTATTTTATTAATATTCTCTTGTTACTTGGCAAATAAGCTTTATTATATTTCCTACCTATCGTTAATCATTATTGATTAAATATGTATTGGAAAAATAAAATAGTATATGAGGAGGGTAAGTGCACCAAGATGATGAACAAAAAGGGGGGTATAAGTGGCCACATTTTTTTTCTTCTGAAAACAGGTAAACCTGAACTTCAAAGAGATATTTGAAGGTCATGCACTAAAAACTACGAGTTGAGAAAAGAATAAGAACTGTAGTTCTCTGAATATAGTTTATAAACTACTAAAGTTTTTAAAAATTGGATGAGATTAAGAGGGTCAAACCTCTCACGCACGAAGAATTGTTCCTAATTTTTTCAGAAAAACATAACATAATTGTTTTCATGCGCTGCACAAAATATATAGCTAGATTTAGTATTTTGCAAAACCTTTTGGTAGGATGATCGGCAAGAGTGAGATCTATAAGTTGTGTATTTTTTTGTAATTTTTCGTTGAGTATTTTTTTTATGGTTTTTGGAAGTGATCGCATCCTGAAAATTTGGTACATGTTCGTGCGGTGGGCATAACTTGCATCAAAATAATCAAAAATAAAAACTTTTTTTTTTAAAAGTGTATAGAATCTAGTGTAAAACAACAATATGTAATTTATTTTAAATTTGGTCAAGTATATCAAAATTTATTAAAAAAATGGTATACATATGTTTGTGAGGGCTGCCAAGGCACTAGTAAAAAAAATTAAAGTTTACTATGGTAATGTTGTCCAAAAATAGAAAAATTTGTATGGTCAAAAAACTGAGAAGACTTATGAGATTATGGTGGTAATTTTAGAGATACCCACTTGATCATTTGTAAACCTGATGACGACAAAGTACAAAGTCGAGAAATCATGTTGGAAGATGAAAAAACATTTAAAGGGACAAAAATGGGGGGGAAATGGGCTTGCAAGCCTTAGGGTTGTTTTCCAACCCTCTTACCAATCCAAAACCCACACGGGTTTTGAAAAATAGAAAGTACTATTCACATTTCTCCATAACCCGCACGGGTTTTGAAAAGCAAAAAGTATTATTCACAGTTCTACATAACCCATATGGGTTATGTAGAACTAAAACCATTATTTTGTGTTTCACAAAACCCATACGGGTTATGAAAACATAACAATGTATGCTTGTAAACTTAGCATTTACTACACATATGTATAGACATACATATATAATATGTGTTTATGTATGTATATATACATATCTATAATTATATATACATATATCTATATAGATATATGCATATATGTTTGTATACATGCATGTCTCTCTTCTTTTCCTCTCTCTCTTGTCTTCCTCCCCCCATCACCGTCTCTGTCTGTTCTGAGCCCTAATTATCCTCCTTGAGTTCTATCTCATCTCTCTCCCCCTCACACTTCTCTCTCTGCCGAGTCTCTCACCCTTTTCTCCTTCTCGTTCTCTCTCTAACTCATCTCTCTCTCTCTCTCTCTCTCTCTCTCTCTCTCTCTCACTCTCTCTCTCTCTCTCTCTCTCTCTCTCTCTCTCTCTCTCGTTATCCTATCCTATTCTCACCCTCTCCCCCTTCTCTCTCTTTCTCTACCCCTCCCTCTCCCTCTCCCTCTCCCCCCCGCTCCCTCTCCCTCTAATTATCTTATCCTATTCTCTCTCTCCCCCTCCCCCTCTCTTGACCCTATTCTTGTTGGCATTATTGACATTAAGTTGTCATTGATGTCAACTGGTTTGGCAAGGTCATCGATAAGTAAGAAGTGGTGACCGGTATAAGAAGAGAAAGACATATGATGGCATGCACATGTGAGTGAGTAGACAAAAGGAAGGCTATCGGTACACATTAATTGTGTCATCTGACCGATAAAGAAGGATTACCAGTAAGGCACAAACTGGGATGAAGGTTGGCTATTTGTTTTTGATGAACAGGTGGAATGTTAAAAGAATCACAATAACACCCGGTGAGCAGAAAAAAGAGGATGGCATGAAGACATACCAGAAGGAAAGGTGAATTATCAAGAGGATGTGTTGCCAGTACAAAGGATGTTTGTTGGTCATACCAGTAAGGTGAACTGAGCTGGTAGTCAACCTTGGTCAACAAAGAATGTCAAACCAACATAGAAATCCAAGAAGAGGTGGATGTCGACAAGCATGACAACTGGATGCCAGGTGGTCATATTGCATAGGTTTGTGGAGTGTCCATCGATGTAACAAGTTAGCAAGCAGGTCGACTTTTATGAAGAACCCGCAAGTCATGGGGGATGCTAGAGGATTGTGGCTCCAGGAAAGCAAGATGGCAAATGATTGATTTGATCTTGCAAGAAGATTTGATCTTCGTACCCGTTTGTTGAAGGAAAATAGCAAAGCCATTAATGGTGTATGACAGAGAAAAGAAGAAAATCATGGTGCAGACCTCCAGATTTAGAAAATGCACATTGGAATGCAAATATTTGCTGGTGTTGATCGATGTCATGAAGATCATATCCCTAGAAAATTAGATCGAATCAAATCGTATTTGGTTTGAGTTGGAGAAGGAAAAACCTAACATGACATTGTTTGAATGTGGTTTTAGGCGGGAATCCAAGATTATAATATATGAGCTCGAGACAAAAAATGATTGATGCTTGATGTGAAGAAGGAGGGTGAAGAGAGCTTGAGCATAGAGAAGGATCTTCCTTAGAATTTATTCTAATAAAGTTGCAGAGTGAGTTAGCAGGCAAACCAGTGAGAGGGTTTAACGGGCAAAGAAAGAGTACCAGTAAACTATTGTAGGTCTAACAGTTAAGCTAACTGGTGAGGTGTGATTGATTAAGAAGGCATCCAAGTGTGAGATAGTGGTTCATGAGACTAAGAGAGAAAGAAGAGAGGTCAAGAATCAGAGAGAGTAATCTGATAACTGACAGTGTGAGATCCAGTGAAGAAGAGAAGACTGTTAACCGGTAGAAATCTATTTGATCAAGTGTTGCAGAACTCGTTTGCAACTAGAAGCTATAACTATATCAAAATTGTATTTAAATATACATCACCAAGTTGGAGCTTGGTGCAGGGGTTGGTTCTCCTTGGCTTGGTGCCCTAAATCTTTGTAATTCATTATTTCACTTGTGAGGTTGGATTGGAGCAGTAGCCTCTAGTAGAATTTCTCACCGAGGTTTTTCTCATATTGGGTTTTCCTCATACATCTGGTGTTGTGGGTTGTATTTGTGTGTTTTTCTCTTTTGGTATGCTCATTTTTCTTACCGGTTTGACTGTTTAGTGCTTAGGATAATAACCGATATTCTAAGTTTGTTTTAAAAAGGGAAAAGAATTTAGGAACCACTTATTCACCCCCCCTCAATGGTACATTGTGTTTAACAATTCTCTCTCTCTGTCTCTCTATGTCTTTGTCTCTCTCTCCTTTTTCTACTCTCTCTCTCTCTTTATCCTTTTCTCCTCATATTCGCCCTCCCTCTCCCTCTCAACCAATCTCCTCTCTCTCCCCCTCTCTCTCCCTCACCCTCTCCTTATCCTATTCTCTCCCTCTTCCTATCTCCTATTCTCTCTCTTACTCTCTCTCTCTCTCTCTCTCTCTCTCTCTCTCTCTCTCTCTCTCTCTCTCTCTCTCCCTCTCCCTCTCCCTCTCTTTATCCTTTTCTCCTCATATTCGCCCTCCCTCTCCCTCTCAACCAATCTCCTCTCTCTCCCCCTCTCTCTCCCTCCCCCTCTCCTTATCCTATCCTCTCCCTCTCTTCCTATCTCCTATTCTCTCTCTCTCTCTCTCTCTCTCTCTCTCTCTCTCTCTCTCTCTCTCTCTCTCTCTCTCTCTCTCTCACACACACACACACACACACACTCAATTTGGTTCCTAGTTCTGCACCTACAGGTTTCTAAAAAATATAATGTTCCTCAAAACCCATACGGGTTTTGAGGAACTTTTGATTTGTTATTATAAAATATAATGTTCCTCAAAACCCGTACGAGTTTTGAGGAACTTTTGATTTTTTTATTATAAAATATAATGTTCTTCAAAACCCGTACGGGTTTTGAGGAACTTTTTGTTGTTTTAATTGTTTTTGTCTAGGCTTGGTGTTACCAAGCCTAGCACGTTTTTGAGTTTCCAAAACATGCACGGATTATGAATTTTTTTATTTTATTTTTGCATGTGGCCACTTTTCTATTTACCATCTTGGTGCACTTACCCAGGATGGGTAGGTAAGATTTATTGGTTTTTGGATTATTTTCATTGGCCGACATTGAGGCTATGTTTTGAATGTTTTTCTATTTAAATGGTAGCCTATGCATTTTGTTGGATTACCATCTGGAGAATTTACTTGGCTTACTGATAATTTTGGTTAAAATTTTGGAGCTTGGATTTGGCTTGGAATGTTTCACTTCTTCATATTTCTCTTTCCATCACTTCAATTTCCAAGTTGGAGAATCTTACTTTTGTATTTTATTTTTAATTATTGTTTTCTTTGTGTCTGCAAAAAATATTGTTTTCCTAGAGCATGGGAAATATATTTTCTATAGTTTATTAAGTTTGGGCTTAAATAATATTTCACATGAATTTATAATATATGGTTTTTAGGGTAATAGTTTTTGGAAAATGATATTTGCACACTACTGTGTGCAATCGTGGATGGTCAGTTAGGAAATTTTGGCTCTATGATTACTTTGGGCTCTCTGTGTGTAATTTATTGTGTGGAATCTAGATTTGGTTCTTTTTGTTGAGTGTATTTTTATGGTTTTGGAGATTTTGGGAGAAGTTCTTTTGTTCTCTGAGACTTGCTCCAGTTGGGCTTTGCCAGGAGAGCCATGTCTCAGAGGATTTGTCTATATGTATAAGGAGTTCATATCATTTTGGGACTATAGTTTAGTGTTTATTTTGGTTGTGATCTTGTTTGGAATATTATCAAGCTCATAGTACTCTCCATGAAAGGCAATGTCGGGATTCAAAAGCGCTATGTTTTGTGATTCCTCTTTTATATGTTTATGCTTGATCATTTTGATTATTTTAGTCATTTCCTTAGTTTTGGGAATTTCCATTAAGTGTATTTTTAGATGATATGATAGCCCCTTTGATTTTATTTTGTTTTCGTAAGTTTATCTTTTCATTTTTGTGAGTTTTAACAAATGCGTGAAATTGTGTAACAAATGCACGAAAACAAAAATGCACTAAAGTATTTGACATATGCGTGATTCTTTTTAACATATGCGCTAAAACATTTAATGAATGCACTAATTAATTACAGATGATCTAAAACTCTTTGCAAATGCGTGATTTTATTTGGCAAATACGCTAATCTATTTTGCATATGCGCACAACTGCCTGGTTTAGATGATTTTTCCAGTTTTGGTCTTTTTGAATGATTTTTCCGGATCTGTCCTTGTAACAAAGGCTTGTATTGAGGTTTTTGATGTTTTCTTGTATTGTGCGCTTTTAGATTTGATGTTCTATTGTGGTTTTATGCTCCGACGAGTTGATATACCTTGTCGTAGAGGTTTAATGCTTATCCAACATGTTGATAAGCCATGTTGTGAGGTTTATTTTATTGCTTTGCTTCGGCGAGTTGATAAGCCTTGCTATTGAGGATTACTTCATTTTTATGGCAGATTTTGCTTGCCCATGAGATGGCTTTTGATTCATTATCTCACATTGAGTCTCTTGATTGACATTGATGGCTATGTCTTCTTATGTGTTGTTATGGATTCTTTTGGATGTTGTTTTGAGCCTCCATGTTGTTATTGTTGTTTTGGGAACATTTTAGGCGAGTGGACTTTCATGTGATGACTTGGGTCATGAGAGATAGGCTACTAAGAGGTTCCTTGTAAGGATTCTTAAGGTCTAGACAACCAGGGAACATTGGAAGTTTTTTTAATTGTAAACAAGTGATAACATTAATAATTAATTTGATGCGTTGGGTATTTAGGATTCGTCTAATCAAGATAATTAATAGTTATGAGCCCCAAGACTTGATCCTAGGGAGGATGTTTTAGGATAAGATTGGGAAGGCCATTGTGATGGCAAGTCAATCTCCCTTGATTCTCTCATAGGTTGAGATGGCTCCACATGTCTATCAGGATTATGCCTTTCAAAGCAATGATTTTATGTTTTGGAGGATAGCATGTGATGACACTCCTCTCCTACATGTGTCCTTTTCTTGATTTACGCTTATATCTTGATTGGTTGGTACACCTCTAGGAGTTTATATTTGTGATTGAATTATGTTTATGTATTGTTGAAGTACTTGATTTTTTGAGTCTCTTTGGTTGTTAGGTGTCAGCTTAGGTCTAGAGTGTATGTTGGGACCTCATGTCATCTCCTGGCATGGGGGCTGGTTCCTTTGTTTCCACATGATCGGGTTGTTTCAATGCCTTCTTCCATTGGGATGTCTTCTTGGATTCTTCATGCATGGTTGTGGATTCTTCTTTATTGCAGCTTATGAATGGTTATTGTAATAGATGGATGTAATTGATATTATGATATTAGTAATGTATTTATCATGTAAAGATGTAGATGAGATTATGTTTTAGAAGGGCTATGCTCTTGATGTATAGATCATGTATTTGTTATAGTGGATGTTGCCTCAGAACATTGCATATGATTGTAGAAATGAATATTGAGATGCATTATGCATTTCTTCTTGTGAAGAAATGGAATCATGTCATTAGACAGATTGATGGATTTATCTTTAAATGGAGTATATTAATGTTATTGGATGTTTGTAAAGGAATTATTATTGTGGTTAATTGAAATGGATAGAAAGGAATCATATATAGTTTGCATCTAGGTAATCTTAGTAAAAGGATATGTGTTTACTATAGTGGAATAAATGTACAAGGGGATTTAGAACTTTTGGAATTGGTTAATAAATGAACTTAAGGAATATGGATTGGGTTGCATTGGAAGTATAGCTTATCATGTTGGGATAAAAGATAGTAAGTTGCATAACCTGAAAGATAGGAATTAAGTGTATTACATTGTTAATGAATATCTTAAATGTTGTAATACAAATGAGTAGATTGTTATTGCTTATGTTGGTAGTATAAGTAATGGCATTGAGTTTCCCTAGGGAGATGATAGAAATGTTATGTTATTCCACTTGCGTAAATAGTTTTATGTGTTATGATTCATGTTTATAACGATTATATGATAATGATTGTAATTTATGGATGATGATATGTGTTGCATCAAAATCATTAAATTTTTTTTATCTCCATTAATGTGTTAGTTTCTTTATTTCTCTAGGGTATTCTGGTGGGCATTACACCATATGACCCCTTAGGACACCATATTGTCCTAAGGGGTCATATGGTGTCATAAGGGGTCATATGGTATACAAGGATATTAAAAGGGGTCATGTGGGGTCATATGGTGTCATTAGGGGTCATATGGGGTCCTAAGGGCCCACACATGTTAGAACACCATGCGACCCCTTAGGACACCATATGGACATCATATGGTCCTAGGGGGTCATATGGTGTATGAGGGGCCATATGGTGTCTTAAGGGGTCATAGGGTATCGTTAGGGTTCATATGGGTTTCTAAGGGCCCACACGTGTTATAACACCATATGACCCCTTATGACACCATATGACCCATTAGGACATCATATTGTCCTAAGGGGTCATATGGTGTCAGAAGGGGTCATTTCATGTACTAGGATGTTAAAAGGGGTCGTATGGTGTCCTAAGGGTTCATATGGTGTTGTTCGGGGTCATATGGTATTGTTAGGGGTCATATGGGGTCTTAAGGGCCCACACATATGTTAAACCATATGACCCCTTAGGATACCATATGACCCATTAGGACATCATATTTTGCTAAGGGGTCTTATGGTGTCATAAGGGGTCATTTTCTTTACTAGGATGTTAAAAGGGGTCCTCTCTCTCTCTCTCTCTCTCTCTATATATATATATATATATATATATATATATATATATATATCTCCCCTTATCTCTCTCTATCTCTCTCTCCCCTTCTCTCTCTCTATCTCTCTCTCTCTCACTATTCCTATATGTAAAGAAATTGGATATCAAATATATATTCGATATCCAATTTCTCTACATTTGGGCGCCAACGTTCAAATATTGGGCACCAATGGAAATTTTGGTGAAGATATAAAAAATATGTCTAGGTATTAGATATTTGATATGTGAACAATGCAAAATAGGATTGTGGGACATTTTGTGCATTCCAATGGTCCCTACATTCGTGTTGCAGGAAACAAATATGGATTCTCAGACATACAGTAAAAAAATTCAGCTTTTTTGAGATTATTTTAGACAAATTTGTCATTGACAATCATTTTAGAGCATCTTTGTGGAGGTATAATAGGGAGCAACAGTCATCGAAAGCATAAACGTAAAAGAAATCTTTGAGAAAATTGAAGAATATATACAAAGAGATAGAGAAGGTAATAGGAGGAGAAGACAAGGTATGTCAAATATTGGTGAAGCCTTTGCAAATGTTACTTCAAGTGAAGAGGAAATTGAATTTGAAAATGTTGAGCAAGTTATTGAAAATGTAGATTTTCATATTGGAAATGTTGAACATGATATTTGAATTGGGAATGACAATGTTCAAATAGAAATTGAAAAGGTTAAACATGATATTGAATTTAGGAATGAAATTGTGGGAATTGAAAGTGAAAATGTGGGAATTCACAATGAAGGTGAAAATTTGGGTATTAACACTGAAGGTGAAAATTTGGGAGTTGACACTAGAGGTGAAAATTTGGGAAATTTTAACATTGAAGGTGGAATTTTTCAACCAAGTGAACATTATGTAACACCGAATTACTGTTAGCAACAATGCAGTAAACTGAGAGGAGGGGGTGAATCAATTTGCTCACAAACTTTACTTAACTTAAACACAAATTCAGATTTGATAATTAGCAGTGAAAGAACAAATCAACACCACATCAATAATACATAACACTAAGATTTTTGATGTGGAAAACCCGGTTAAGGGAAAAACCATGGTGGGAACCTACCCACAATGAGATAATACCCTATTAGGAGTAAGTGAAATATTACAATGGGGAATGAACATGCATTCAAGCACACTGCCTAGAGCTCACTACTCAAATCACAAAACAAGAAGGGCTACAACCCTTGGGAAGTCTCACTGTCTTGCAAAAACATTCTGATTACACCCGGAGAATCATGAACTAATAAAATAGCATCTTCTCATGCTAGGTTACAATTATAGCTAAGCACATATACTCAAACTCTACTCTTCCACATTCCACACTTCTTCACACTCTTTCACACTTCTCCTCTGCTACTGAAAGATCAAATCAATGTTTGCATACACAGATACATCTCTCAAATGAATATTATATACATTTATACGATTCATCAACCTATATTTCAAGGTCGGCTAAAACCTTAATACAAATTATAAAACAATAACCTCACATGCTAAAACAACACATGCAGACCAAAACAATGTCAGCTAAGACATAGTCTAGACCAAAACCAACACCGCATGCAAGAAACACCTCAAAGAATTATGCCTCGAACATCCACAACATACTACAATCATCATGAATGTTTCATAACATGAAGAACACCACCAGATCAAGAAAATGATCAATAATGTGCACAACAATCAATGCAGACCAACAACACAAATAGAACATGATCTAGAAGCATCCATAAGCAATGTGAATCACCACAGAAAAAACCACAACATCATTACTTACTAGAATCTTCATCATCATTATACCGAACCTCAAGAACATCAACTCAACTGACTAACAAAGTGAAAGATTCACTTATGGACCTCCAAATCAAGAACCATCTGAATTCAGGACATACCTGAACATCCTAAACACTCTACCAAATCTGCAAACCAAGATATTGCAATTCTGGAGCAATGTGGAGCAAAATCTAGAATACTCAATAACACGAACAATAAATATCAACCATAATACCATATCACACAACTCGATCAAATCACCGTGCAAACCTCTGAAACTTTTTCTGAATCAACTAGAGATAAGTATCTTACAACCCAGTAAACTGCAACAACTCATCTACAACACACCAACCAAACCAACTCATTTAATTTGACGACAACATTGGAATACACAAAAGAATATGTTGACATCAATGACAAAACATTATTCCAGCAAACTTCTCAACAATATCCAACAATTACATGAGAAATGAAGACTCTCCCATGGATGAAAGAGAAATTCCAAATTCAAGACCTTCAAGAACCCCAAAATGGTTACTTGAAATTGATGAGAACATTATTGACAATCTTGAAGGAAAGAGGTCAACATGAATCGTTCGATTGTAGGATACACAAATTTTCAACCAATATTTTAGCAATAAGACATTGACTAAGAAATGCCAACTTTTTATTCAATTGCTAAAGATGCAAAAGATGAGACCATTGCTAGCCAAATTGAATATTTGTATGAACGAGATGGAGAAAAATTCATTTATTGTCAAAAATATTTTTAATGCTCTCAATTCTATTGGAAAGAATAGAAAGGAAAAAGATAAGAGAGCCTCTCAAAGAGTAATTATAACCTCCTTAGTAAGCCATCATTTGAGGAAGGCTCACTTTATGAGACAAACTTGTGTTGATTTGAACACAAATCATAAAACTTTTGATAGAGCACTTGCAAGAAGAGAAAGACTCGATGATCCTCTTCAAGATGACACATGGGCTTTTGGTGGGAGGCTTCCACATGTTCATAAGAACTTGACCGACAATTTGAAGGAGGAAATTCAACAATTTTGGCACTCTAATTCTAGAGTATCACCCAATGTAAAGGATGTTTTAAAGTTAAGAATTGGCAATCGAGACCGCACACTGCATCCTAAACATTTCTTGGAATCAAACCAAATAATGTTGTATGTAAAATATTCTGTGAAACACATCCAACTTTGCAAATATTGCAAAGGGCTTTTGAATATTTGAAACCATTTTATTGTGTACCTCTTAAGATTCGTAATACTTGTTGTTGAAAATACCATGTGGAGTTTCCAATGTACCATGAACTTTTATGCTATATTTGTTCTAAATTGCATACTAATGATACGTTGCAGGAGTGCAGTGCAATGCAATTTCTGAGATCATCAAGAGACTTGCTAGATCCATTTTTATGTCCTAAATATGATGGATTCTTTTTCTATAGAAATGATTATTTAAATGAGAAGTGCTCACAATGTGGTGGCTTGCCAAAGTTTGTTTCATTTTTTCATGAGGGCAGCAAACACAAGTTTAGAAAGAATATTGTTGAAAAAAATATATATGAGACAATGAAATATACTTTGAAGAGTGGAGGTGAAGGTTCTAGATGTGAGTTGGTCTCTAGAGAAGTCAGTGTTGTTGATTTAATTTTAGATTTTAAGGAAAATATTTTCTACAAGTATGCAAGGCATACCCATAGGTCTCATTGGTTAGATCAAAAGTTCATGATGTGTAAGGAGTCTTTCCTAATTGGCATTGTTATATTGGTCAACAATTTTGCAGAAAACTATACATTGCAACCACAAAATGAGGTACAGGATCAGTATTACAATTCAGTTCATATTGCTCTTTTTGCTCACATAACATATAGACATGCCCTTGATAGTACAAAAGAGGATAGGAAGATAATCAAGGAGTATCATTTTTATATGAGTGATGATAGGTCTCACTCCTCCGAGTATGTGCAACATTGTTTTGAGGATTTTTTTGAGTTCTTGTAGGAGAAAGGTATTTCAATAGACCGACATCTCATATGGTCAGATAATTGCATGGGTCAATTCAAGAATGCTCATATATTTTATTGTTTGATTATAATTCATGTAGAGAGGTGTGTACCTCATATTTGGAGTTTTTTTTAAGTTGGGCATGGGAAGGGGGAGCATGATGGAGCAAGTGCATGTTTGAAGAGAGCTCTAGTTAAGGATCAACTGAGGATTACTGGTGCAAGATTATCTAATGCACATTCTATTGTTCATTGGTGTACTTCAACAATGTCACAGGGAGGGGCACTCGATTCAGTAGTGCACATATTCTTTTGGTTGGTTGAGTAGGGCATAATGGGAGACAGATTAGATTGTCAAACGATTAAAGATTTTTCAAAAATGCATTCCTTTCATAGCGTAGATGTAAGTACATCGACCATTTGAATTGACTTTTTTTTTGTCAAAGTTGTGTTTAGTGTGACTGGGATCAGTGTGAGTCCAGTGAGTGGGTGGATACATGGGTTCCACAATATCTAACTCATTTATCTCAAACAATATCCATACCAAATGATGACATGGAAAGTTGAATTGAGTATGATCGTCTTTCAAATCTTCTACAGTCTGGACATGTTTTTGCAGTGGTTGCACCATAAGGGAATGAAGAGAGATCATACTATTGGTTGGCATGTTGTGTATAGGGAAAGAAAAAGCTAACACAATCGGTGATAGATGATGATGGGTTAATGTATCCTACAGGTTCAATTGTTGTTGCAGGAACTTGGTTGTGAACATACAATATTAGAAAGAATGGCATACCTACATTTGAAGACTATGAGAAACACAAAATTATTCTCATGTATTCGCACCTTATTATTGCTACAAATGTCAAGTCATTGAAGCATCAAGCAAAACCAAAGAAAAAAGAACTATGGATAGTGAGTAGTGTTGATCACGAAGCAATATTGGATACTCTTAAGAAAAGAGATGACCCTTCAAGCACACTTGAGTAGTAGGTTTTTATTTTCTCCTAATTTTTTATCATGCAGTTCATTTCAAATAATGATCATAAAACCTCTATGTTCAAGTATTTTATGTGTAGATTAACAATTCTTTAAAATGTAGGTCTTTTTGATGATATACAATACTATTGCATCACAATTTTTGCATCAATGTTGTTCACATTGCTTATGTTGGTCTTCATTTATATGCAAGCATTTCTCTACAAAAGCTTGGCTCTTAGGATGTGAGGATTTCAAATGCACATGAAGTGGGATGTTGTATTTGTATATGAGTACATTGATGTAACTTTGTTATGATGATATACAATGTATTTTGACATGACTACACTAGTGTAGTTGTATTGATGATATACAATATATTTGTACACGAGTACACTGGTGTAGTTGTATTGATGATATTCAATGTATTTGCACATGAGTACATTGGTGTAGTTATATTGATTATGATGAAAAAACATGCATAGACTAAAAAATCTTATGTGTATGACCCACTTATGTATGTTCATGGATGTCACATATAAGTGTAATGGTAATTATGTGTCTACACCAAATGTAGATATTGATTATCATGATCATTAATACTTCACTAAATTCATTACAACTTAATATAGGCTTGTTATTATATATTTATCCTTTTCATCCTCATTATCATTTAATATAGGCTTGTTTGACAATTTTTTGCACTTACGACGCTCAAGGGACAGTGTCAGTAAGGTATGGCCCCAAGTGTTTGACCAAGTAGGGAGGAAAAATAGGAGCATACGTAGGGTAAGAATGCCTAACCATGTATGTTGGAACCGACAGTTCACACGTACGATGAGTCGAACAATGATTTCACTACGTGGCAACTTTTCATTGAATGCATCTCATGATTTTTTTCTCAACCGAAAATCACTAACCTACGAAACCACTCTGAATCTTGAAAATACAAGACATGCTATTTTAAGAGGCCCTCACGTGACCCTGTAGGTTTAGATGGATCATTTTTCAAGTGCCACAAATTCTGAGAGAACTTGTCAAATTTTGACAATTTTTCGCACTTAGGACACTCAATGGATGACGCTGATAGGGTATGGCCCTGAGCATTCGACCAAGTGGGGGGAAAAATATGAGCATGCCTAAAGTAAGAATTCCTAACTAGACATGTTGGAACTAATGGTTCGTGCCCACAACGAGCAGAACGAGAATTTGGCTCCATGACAACTTTTCATTGAATTCATCTGACCATTTTTTTGTCAACTAAAAAAATCGCTTCCCTACCAAAACCACTCTAAATATTGAAAATTTGAGACTGGCTATTATAGGTGGCCCTCACATGACCATGTAGGTTCAGACGTATCATTCGTAGGTGCCACGGATTTAGAGATACAACCTATCAAATTTTGACATTTTTTCGCACTTAGGGTGCTCAAGGGACGATGCTGATAGGGTATGGCCTTAAGCATTCGAGTGAGTGGGGGGGAAAAAAAGAGCCTGCCTAGGGTAAGAATGCCTAACTGAACATATTGGAACTAACGGTTTGCGCCCACAACAAGCAAAACAATAATTTGGCTCCCTGACAACTTTACATTGAATGTATCTGACCATTTTTTTGTGAACTGAAAAATCGCTACCCTATGAAAATTGCACTGAATATTGAAAATATGAGATAGGCTTGTAGACACTTAAAAAATAATTATTTTAATTATTTTTTAATTCCTCACATAATTAATTAATTAATTATGTTAATTAAAATTCTTCTCAATATTAATTAAATATAATTAATATTGTCACTATAGCATATGATTGATTTATTTAATAAATCAATCCCTTTCTTTATTCTTCTAAAAAATCAAATCCTCACAAACCTTCCTCTTAGGTAATTAATTTCAATTAATTAGTTAACCTACATGATTCCTACAGATCATCTTCTTAATTCATCATTAACCTAATAAATTCTTCTAGAAACTCCCTAAACTCACTTAACATTATTCTTTTAGTCAAATTCTCCTACAAATATAAATCCCACCTAACATTTCCTCTAATTCCCCTCCTAATGAGTCGTTAATGGCTAATCATCATGATTAGCCACAAAGTCAACTCTTTGTCCTTTCATCCAGCCACTAGCTTTAAATGCTCTTTTTCTAGATGAATGTAAGATTTTCGAAATCTTACATTCCTCTAGGCATTTCCAAGTTTTTAATTCCTTTTTATTCTTCTAATCCCCATAATATCCAATTTTGGAGAATTTTTAATTCCTCCAATGCATCTTGTAGAGTGTGGAGATACGAAATGCCTTTAAGGCATATTTCTTGGTCTCCACACCCTCTCTTGGACCTTGTGTGACCTCACAAGTAAATCTTAGCCCTTCATCTTGAATTCATCCTAGCCATCCGTTTTCCTCTCCTCTTCCTATAAAATAGGGTTTCATCCCTTCATTCAAAACATCTTGAAATTCAGTAAGCTTATGCTGCCCTTTTGAGCCCAGGAAATCATCTTGGCAACTTGATCATCTCATCCTTATCATTTGTGCACAATATTGGAGAGCCATCCACATCCAGCAATCAAAGGAGCACATCAAGTGGAGCATTAGCAAGGGGCGCCTTCACTTCATCAAGCTCAATCCGAAGGAGAAGGTAAAATAGCAAGGTGAAATAGTCTTTTAATGATATTTTAGCATTCTGTATGTTTATTTCGTTATGTTTTGATCAGTTTACCTTTCAAATCTATTTTTCCCTCTTCATTTTGGCACGCCCGGTGGGACTCACGTCCCTAAGAACTAATGTTATTGTTTTTTTTAAGGTTTTTATGAGTTGTGAGACGCAGGTTCCAGAATAGCGCGACTGCAAAAAATAAAAATAAAAATATGTATATATCTTTTTCGCAGGTTCCAGAATCGTGGCTCTGCATTTCTGCGCGATAGCTCCTCCTTATTCTGTTTTGTTTCTTTCTGTTTCTGTTGCAGCACGACAGCTCTGTTATCTGATTTGTTATTTGATTTGTTGTCTGTTCTGTTTTAGTATAATCTGTGCGAAAGTAGGAGAGTATGCTCTTGTCTATATAGACAATCAGAAATCTAGACTTTTCACTTTTCTATTCTGTTTAGCATGACTGTATGCTCTGATCGCAGGAAAGTGTGAAAATAGGAGAGTATGCTCTTGTCTATCTAGACAATCAGAAATCTGGACCTTTGACACTTTTCTATCTGTGTAGTGCTACTGTCTGCTTTGTTAATCTGTTCGAAAATTGTAGGCGCTAACTGTAGTCTGTATTTAATTTATTTATTTCCTGTTATCTGCTCTGTTTAAATATAATCTGTCCGCCTGCAGGAAAGTGTGAAAGTAGGAGAGTATGCTCTTGTCTATCTGGACAATCAGAAATTCGGACCTTTGACATTTTTATTTTATTCTGTTTAGTGAGACAATTTTCTCTATTAAATCTAGGGTTTCTGTTTGCTCTGTTAAATCTAGGGTTTCTGTTTTATTAAATTTAGGATTTTTGTTCCGTTAAATTTAGGGTTTCTGTTCCGTTTCTATCTGCTCTGTTAAATCTAGGGTTTCTGTACTGTTAAATTTAGGGTTTCTGTTCCGTGTCTGCTCTGTTAAATCTAGGGTTTTTGTACTGTTAAATTTAGAGTTTCTGTACTGTTAAACTTCACCATATTCTCTACATTGCCATTTTCCACATTTTCTTCCTTGGAGGCCCTATCTCAAAAATCCACTTTTTGAAGCCCAAAATCCCATATTTCTCTATTTTTAGGGTTTGCCATAACTTTTTCCCTTTTCATCCAATCACCTCCAAATTTTTCCCATATTATCCATCTTCAACTTTTGCTTCTTTGTCCCTCTTGGACAAATTTTCCCATTCCTTCATCTCTCCCCCAAAATCCCCATTTTTTTACTTGTATATCCCTTAGAAAGTGGTAAAAACCTAGTCAAACCCCATTTACCCATCAAAGCTTTCTTCAAATCCACATTTGTCATTAGTAAAAAAGTTTTTATTCATGTTTTTCTATTTATTCCCAAAAAATTAAAAAAATTAATATTTTTGTCATTTTGTTGATTTTTTGCAGGATGCTTGTTGAAGACTATTTTTTTCAAGCTACTAATCAAGTGGTTTTGCAGGTTGCCTAGCTGATTCAACCAAATATTGTGCATTTATTTAAATTAGGCACCTAGATATTAATTAAAATGGAATGAACCATTGTCTTATGTGTCTTTAAGAAAAGCGTAAAGGTAGGAAAGTATGCTCTCGTCTTATTAGACGATCAGAAATCCAGACCCTCCAACCTTTTCTTGTTTGATTGTGTGTTTATCTCTAGCGGGCCTGCCCTCCCAACTTGCTCTTTGAGAAGGTAAGAGGGGAACGACCCAAGTGAGTACACCTGGACCTGGGGTTCCCAACTCACTATAATAAATAGGCCATTGACTACGAAAGGGTTAATGGTTGGGGCTATATGAGAGTTCACTCTCACATTGGGTGCTTAGTAGGATCCTAGAGATCTCAATCATGCTTGCGTGACTACTAAGTTCTTTGTGCTTCATTGGGCTATAGGCCTCAATTGCGCTTGCGCAACTTCGAAGGGTAGCTCCTAACGGGAAGACTTACTAAACACCTTGTTCATAGTGGCCAAAAACCCTCTAGTCATTGGTGCAGGAGGTTGGACCTCTGAAGCGGCCCATATTCTTACGGCCCTTAGTAGAGACACAAAGTTCGCCATGAGGAGTTTTCATGGGAATTGATGCTTGGCTGCCCCGAGAAGTGAGTGCCGTGGAGGGGAGCCAGTGGGGTCAAGCATCTAAGTGTCCGCTCTGGGTAAGCGTAGATGGGAAACCAATTGGGATTCAATGACTATTGTCCTTGCTAGCCTTAAGAATGTTGTATATGAGCATGAGTGTCTTTGAGATAATATGCATTTAATCATTGTGTTTGCTTTGTTTGATACATACTTGCCAAGAGTAGACTAAAAACACATCACTATCCCCAAAAAACCTTGCAAAAATATTTGTCAAGACACAAACAAATTGTCCAAGTTATTACCCACACCAAGTTGAAAATTGCGTCAAAACTCCGTCCGTCCCATTTTTCATAAGCCTAAGAGAGAAGCTAAGAGTTTATCCTCTACTTCAACATTCAAGTTTGTCCCTTGAAACACCTACTATCATCCAAATCAGGGTGGTCATATCCCTTCATACAACTTGCCATTTAAATAGATCCTTCATGTTCATGCCAAAGACAACCTAGTCATCAAGTTTTCTTCTAAACCATCACTACCATACCTTCTTCATCAATCATCCTCAAATTTCTTAAGTCCTTTCATCCTCAAATTTTCTTAAGTTCTTTCATCACAAATTTCTTAAGTCCTTTCATCGCAAATTTCTTAAATTCTTTCATCCACAAATTTCTTAAGTCCTTTCATCCTCAAATTTCTTAAGTCCTTTCATCACAAATTTCTTAAGTGCTTTCATCCACAAATTTCTTAAGTCCTTTCATCACAAATTTCTTAAGTCCTTTCACCCTCAAATTTCTTAAGTCCTTTCATCACAGTTTTCTTAATTCCTTTCATCACAAATTTCTTAAGTTCTTTCATCCACAAATTTCTTAAGTCCTTTCATCACAAATTTCTTAAGTCCTTTCATCCTCAAATTTCTTAAATCCTTTCATCACAAATTTCTTAAGTCCTTTCATTCTCAAAATTTCTTAAGTCCTTTCATCACAAGTTTCTAAAAACCTTCCATCACAAATTTTCTAAGTCATTTCATCACATTTTTTCTAAGTTTTTTTCATCACAAATATCGTGTATGGTCGCAACTCGATCCCAAAAGAAAAAGATGGCTGATCAACAATATGGCATGCCAGACATTGGTGTCCTATATGAAGATCCCACGCAAGATCATACACAAAGTGGGCAACCAAGCGATCAAGGTCAAAGCCAAAATCTTGACATGGTTAACCAAGATGAACTTTGTCCGGAAGTGCAAACTTTCCTAGCGGATTCTTATAACCAAGAGATGGTAGAAAAGTTTATTAAACACAATCCTACTGCACTTCTGAAAACTCTTCTTGAACATGGAGCTCAAATTCCACCTAAATTTAATAGATCCGCTCTTGTCCAACAACCACAAGGAGACCTCGCTCCCACACAAAGTGTTGCACCTACTATTCAAACTCAATCAATTGCAGCCCCATCAATCATCCAAGCCCAATCAATGCCACTCATGACACCTCCCACCACGATCTCCATCCCACCTTCTTCCTCCTTACCATCCATACCACTATCAAATCCAATCTCATCCATTCTCCAACAAACTTCTATACCACCTCCTTCTATTCAACCACATATTTCTATTCCACAAACTTCTCTTTCTCCCAACAATGTCGCAAATTTTATCCAGACCGCATTCAATCTCGTCACAACAGTTGGCAGATCACAACCAACTATCACACGAACCCCAGCAACATCGGTCATCACATCCCACATTCCCACTTCCTCATCATATCAATATATTGGTGGTGGTGCACCTTCTTTAGTTCATCCAATGCTTGGGGCAGATACAATTCATCAATATCAAAGTCCACAACAAGACCTCATCAAGGAAATTCAAGACATGAAGAATATCATCAAAAACATGAAATAAAACACTAATAAAAGGAAAGCTTACTCATTCGAAGAGTTTTTCCCTTGTCCTTATGACCCATCTATATCAGTTGCACCGTATCCCCCGGGATTTGAGATCCATAAATTCACCAAGTATGAAGGCAAAGGAGACCCCTGCGACCATGTCCGCGAATTCCACATCTTATGCCAACAAGTCTCCTATAGTGACCTTTATCTTCGCAGACTCTTTCCCAAGAGTCTCACGGGAGACGCCCTAGCATGGTTCTCATCTTTACCACGAGGTTCCATTGTCTCTTTTCCAGACTTGGCAGAAAAATTTGTGGCCCACTATGCATACAACATGGGTAATGATGTTTCTATGATGGACCTATGTAATACAAAACAAAGGCCTGGAGAAACCTTCGCAAATTTCCTACAAATATGGTGACATCTTATCAAAAAATTCCAGTGGGACATGTCAGAACAACATCAAATTGAACTATTTCAAAAGAACTTGGTGCCTGAACTTTCAAGACCTTTAATATCTCAATGTATCAAATCCTTCCAAAAATTGACCGATAAGGGCCTCGCCCTCGAACGTGTTTTGTTGGAGGAAGGAACCTTGAAACATTACCAGAAGTCATCACAAAGTTCTTCCTCTTATCATAATGACAAGCCAAAATTCTGGGCTAAAAATAAAAACATGGTCAATGATGGTGTAACTGATGTGAAGCGGGTCCAAACCGTGGCCACTCCCCCAAAGTCCACCACCAATATTCATCAATTCAACAATCAAAATAATTCAAATCAATCTCAAAAACCTCACAACAATGTTTCAATCCAAGGACGACCACCCCGATCGAATAGCAGGACTCCAAGAGATTTCACTCCTCTTGCTGAGCCTATTGAAGTGGTGTTTCAAAAACTTGTCCAAGCAGGTATAGTGGTTTTTCCAATCACTCGCCCGTTTGATCCCAATCAACCTAATCCAAGATGGTATAATGAAAATGAGTATTGTGAATACCATCGTATCAAGGGACATGATACACGAAAGTGTATGAAATTGAAGATCTACATACAAGATCTCATTGATAGAGGTGAGATTGAGGTAGCAAATGCAAAACCTGGTAATAACAATGACAAACTCAAAATGTACCAAGAACCCTTCCCAAAGCATGATAAAGGAAAAGGCTCATCATCTAACGTAATGGATTATGACTATGCTAATCACGTAACCGGTTTTGATTTTTTAGTAAGTCGCATTGAACCTGTAGACACTCATGTCAATGTCATAACCATCCAAGGAGTTAATCCTCCTTCTTCCCAAAGCAGACCAAACCCGGCTAGAATAGTCATTCAAGGTGCCACGCCTTCCACCTCCCATTTCCAGAATGACTGTAATGCAACTACACGCTGAGGAAGAGTCACCATCCAAGGAGTTCCTCCCCCACCAAACCCTCCACCCATGTCTTCCACCTGCCGATATGACCTCCTTGATCAACTTGGGAAGACACCCGCGCAGATCTCCATTTTGGAACTTCTCAAGACTTCTCCAGTCCATAAAGAAATTTTGGAACAAGCCCTTCTCCAATCACGCATTCCTGATAACATCAATGCCACCCAATTTCAAACCCTCATTGGAAACCTTGTTACCCAGCAACACATTGTATTTAACTCCAAAGATTCTCCTGCAGATGAGGACCATAACAAACCTTTGCACATCGAAGCTCTCATCCACAAGCACAAGGTCAAACGAATCCTGATAGACGGTGGATCCGGGCTTAATCTGTGTACATACAAATTGATAAAACAATTGGGACTTTCTGAGGATCTGATAGACACATCAGGAAGGATCACAATAAAGGCATATGATGATGCAGAAAGAATTTCAAAGGGCGTGATTACCTTACCTCTTCAAGTGGGCCCCATTACAATTGAAACCCCTTGCCAAGTACTAGATCTTGATCTCCCCTACAACATTCTCCTCAGGAGGCCATGGATTCATTCTTTGCAAGCCGTACCCTCCACCTATCACCAATGCATCAAATTCCCCTATAATGGAAGAGTGATCACTATCAAAGGTGATCCCCAACCTTTTCAATATTGCAAACTATTAGAGGGGAAGCATCTGTATCATTGCCCACTAAATAGACCTTCACCAACGCTTCCATCTGACACATCAAATGTTGCCTCCACATCATCCCAACCAAATAATCAAATCAAGATGTTGGATAATGGCTGTGGAGAATACAAATTGGAGGACGTCTTATTAATAGGAAACCTCCCTCTCTCTCCTAAGTCATTTGGCAAACCAAAAGAGCTAAAAAAGGACCCGAAACTAGTCATGCAATGCCAAAGCACCACCTTCCAGCAATGGGGCCCACTTGATAACGAGAACCTCGAAGCAGATATTTCTTCATGGTTGTACCGGGAAGAGGACGATGATCCAACAAGAATATCCAAAGAAATGTATCCAAAAGCATTTGCCATAGTTGAAAAAATGGGTTACAAAGGACACGGTCTGGGACCAAATGAGAAAGGAAGAAAAGCACCCATAAATCCTATCCCCTACAGATACAACAAAGGCTTGGGGTACACCCCGGTGCCTAAGATTACTATCGCTGGTGCCCCTTCTAGTCCTTCTTTGGATATCGAAAGTGCTGACGAAGAGGAATTCCATGAAATGCCTTATGAATACGAGAAAGATACCTTCTTCGATGCTTACATCAATACCATCACCCTCGTAACCCCTCCCACTTCACATGAGCTACATCTTGTCCATCCTGAACTCATTGACTGGGGCCAACGAGACAAACCCAATTTAGATATTTGCGTCGACGATAATGCTCTCATTGCTCTCCTAACAATGCAAAATATGGAAGATGGTAATAGAATTGAGGGTATTCAACTACATGAAAAGGGATACTTTGGTAGTCAAGTCAATACCCTTATCCACAAAAAAGATAATAAAAGAAAAAGATATGATTTCCTAGGTGAAAACCTCCCTGAGGCGCCTTTGGATGAACAAGAAATAAAAACAAAGGGCATATCTGAAAGTAAAAACCTGGAAAAGGCATTTGATGATGAGGGATTTGACCTCCCTACCATTGGTTATCTTCCACAGGACAAATCAAATTTGTTGATAGAAGAAACAGACAGCATCAACATGGGCACTGAAGTCATTCCAAAAAATGTGCTCATTGCAAAATCCCTCACCGAATTCGAGAAACAAGACTTCATCAACTTCCTTACAGAGGTTAAAATCAATTTTGCATGGTCCTATTCCGATATGCCAGGGTTGGATCCTGCCTTGGTGGTTCACAATCTCGCCGTCCTCCCAGATGCAAAACCTGTAAAACAAAAACTCCGCAAAATGCACCCGCATATTGCTCTCTTGGTCAAGGCAGAACTTCAAAAGTTGTTAGACGCAGAATTTATCAAACCCATAGACTACACTGAATGGGTCTCCAATATTGTGCCTGTAGGCAAACCTGCTGGGGGCATCCGCATTTTACCACAGATTTTCAAGATCTAAATATAGCTTGTCCTAAAGACGATTTCCCGCTTCCAAACATAGATATGATTGTGGATCTTACAACAGGACATGAAATGCTATTGCTAATGGATGGGTTTTCTGGATACAACCAAATCAGGATAGCAGATGAGGATCAGCATAAAACCGCATTCACAACACCATGGGGTACTTTCTGTTACCGGGTCATGCCTTTTGGCCTTAAAAATGCTGGAGCTACATATCAACGGGCAATGACAACAATTTTTCATGACCTCTTGCACAAAATTATGGAGGACTATGTGAATGATCTTCTAGGCAAATCCAAGACAAGACAAGAGCACATCCCTATTCTAAAACAGATCTTCGAAAGATTGGAAAAATACAAGCTGCGCCTAAATCCTAAAAAGTGTGTGTTTGGCGTCACATCGGGAAAACTACTAGGATTCATTGTTTCCCGCAGAGGCATTGAGGTTGATCCTGCAAAAGTAAAAGCTATTATGGAAATGCCTCCACCAAAAACTCTCAAACAACTACGCAGTCTCCAGGGAAAACTCCAGTCTGTCAGGCGTTTCATTTCACAGCTAGCCGACAAGTGCCATCCATTTGCACATTTGTTACGAAAAGACACAAAATTCAAATGGGATTGCCTCTGTCAAAAGGCCTTTGAAAAATTAAAAGAATATTTAGCATCACCTCCAGTTTTGATGCCACCTACCCTTGGAAAACCCCTCATTTTGTACATATGTGCTACTACAGTGGCATTGGGGGCATTGCTGGCACAAACAGATGATCAAGGGAAGGAACACGCCATTTACTACATCAGTCGGACGCTAGTAGGATATGAACTCAACTACACCCCCATTGAAAGAGCATGTTTGGCATTAGTATTCAGCACACAGAAACTACGACACTATATGCTAAACAACAAGACAAAATTAATTGCTAAAATTGATCCACTTAAATATCTCCTGTCAAAAGCTGCTCTCATTGGCAGAATGGCTAAATGGGTCATGCTCTTAAGCGAGTTTGACATTGAATATGTGGACAGAAAGGCAATCAAGGGACAAGTCATTGCAGATCAACTGGCTGAAGCTCCACTTCCAGGCAACCATCCTCTTCTCACAGAATTACCAGATGAGTTCATTATGACTGTTACCACATCCTCCACATGGAAACTGTATTTTGATGGCTCCTACACTCAAAATGGATCGGCGGCAGGAATATTATTGGTCACACCTCAAGGAGATGGCATCCCCAAATCATACAAGATAGCCTTTGCATGTACTAATAACATAGCAGAATACGAGGCCCTCATCACAGGTTTATGCTTGGCTATCCATTGGAAAATAAAGGAATTACAAGTCTATGGCGATTCCCAGCTCGTCATAAAACAAGTCAATGATGAATACCAGACAAAAGATGATAAACTCCTTCCCTACCGTACCATGGTTGAAGATCTTAAGCAACATTTCATGGAAATCAAGTTTGATCAAATCCCACGAACAAACAATAGGGCTGCAGATGCAATGGCCACCATTGGCTCCCTCCTTCAAATGCCAGCACATAGTCAGAAGTGCGAGTTCTTGGTCGAGCAATTGTTTATACCGACATACAACCTACCAGAATCTGAAATGGTGTGTGTTCTCATTGGTCCAGAGTCCCCTTGGTACCAAGAAACCTTCGCTTTCCTCAAAGACAACACCATTCCCCCACATCTCACCAAAACCCAACAACAAACTTTCATCCGCCGATGCGCCCGTTACACCATCCTTGCAGACACCTTGTTCAGAAGGCATTTTGATGGTTCCCTCCTAAGGTGTTTAGATAAACAAGAAGCCAAATGGGCATTACGCGAAGTACATGAGGGCATCTGTGGGGCACACTCAAGTGGACTCACATTGGCTAAAAAAATTTTGAGAACAGGATACTATTGGCCTAAAATGGAAGAAGATGCATACAACTATGTGAAGAAATGCATCCCTTGCCAGCAACATGGTGACAAGATTCATGCACCGTCACAAGAATTGCAGCCATTCATTACACCATGGCCCTTCTCGCAGTGGGGGCTCGATCTCATTGGGAAAATCCACCCTTCATCTTCCAACGGACATAAATTCATTATCACCGCCACCGAATACTTACCAAGTGGGTAGAGGCTATCCCTCTTACTTTCACCACCGGCAAGCAAATATCCAAATTCATCTTGAACTACCTAATCTGTCGATATGGCATCCCAAAAGTTATCATCATAGATAACGGTAAACAATTTAAAAACCAGGATGTCAAAGAACTCTGCCAAAAATTCAACATCCAACACCGCTTCTCCACTCCATATTATGCCCAAGGCAATGGCCAAGCTGAGGCTTCTAATAAAACCCTAATAAAAATCCTCAAAAAGACAGTCAATGAAGCGGGCCGTGATTGGCACCTCCAAATCCATCCTGCATTATGGGCCTACCGCACCTCCATCCGCACCCCCACAGGCGCCACTCCTTATTCCCTAGTATTTGGTTCTGAAGCTATCCTTCCCCTTGAGATCGAGATCCCCTCTCTAAGGGTATCACTGCAAAACATCCTACCAAAGGAAGAATACAGAATTGCCTGATTACAAGAGCTAGAATTGTTAGATGAAAGGCGCCTCAAGGCCTTGAATCATCTCCGGGTATATCAAAACCATCTGCGCATGAGTTATCATAAAAAAGTCAGAACCCGAGAATTCCAAGTTGGTGATCTTGTCCTCATGGAGAATCAGAAAAATCTACAAGAACGAGAAAAGAAAGGCAAGTTCGAGCCTAATTGGCTTGGACCATATGTAATCACAGCGAAATATGGATCAGGAGCTTATCAGTTGGCTACTCCTGAAGGCGATCCTTTGGATGATCCGATGAATATCATGCACCTCAAAAGGTTTTATGTTTAGTCCTCAGAAAGTCTTAAATTGTCAAAAAAAAAAAAAAAAATTAACAAAAAAAAAAGAAGAAGAGAAAATCAAAAAAAAAAAAAAAAAAGAAAAACAATTCGTGGCGCTATGGGCAAGTATCTTGGTGAAAACCTTTGCGCGGGTGCCAAGGTAAATAACCGGATCCATTGTCTATCAGGTCGATACTACAAATCATCTGCCATCTAGCCCACCCATGCACAACATTCCTTCTTTTCCGCCTCCGAATAAAACATGCGTATGATGATGAGTCTTTGCCTAAGTCATGAACAAGAAATGTCCCAGTGCAACTAAGCTTTCATGCCTCTGTATAAGCTTCAAGAAGTCTTGAGAAACAATCCCAAGTCCATCCTAGTTCTACTCTTGGCAAGAGGTATCATTTGGTCGCAAGGAAGAGACTTGTTAGATTTTGTTAGATTTATTTTATTTTTATTTTTTTTCATATAGGCTTGCATCTTTTGCTCTACAAATGCCACTATTTACGACTGCCTGGGTCCTTCCATATCCAGGTATGTTATGATAGGTGCATACTGGGGCATATTTCATAGTATGGCATGTTTTGGATCCTTCTTGTATAAACCGACGACCTGGTACTAGTGTTTATCAACACTTACCTTTTCGTATACAAGATGTATCGGTGTGTCTGAGGGTTTCCTTGCACAAACCCACAACTTTGTATTAGTGTTTCTTAACACTTACATCGTTGTGTGCAAGAAATTCCCGTTTGTCTACAGAGTCAGTCCACACCCCGGGTTTCTCATGGCATCCTGATTTCTATAAGCAGTGGTGCAAGTCACTCAGGGCAACATCAAACTAGGTTGGCTCTCCATATTTGTTGTGCACAAAATCTCACCATCATTCCATCAAATCCTAAACTCAATAATCTCATGGAGTTCTCAATTGCCCCCATTTTCCTCCATGGTCTCACATCTCTTATTCTTCTTTCCAAATACCTCATGACTACTTCATATATCTTCCTCATTTGTTCCTTCCACCCTAATTTTCTTCCTCTAATTTTATTTTATTTTATTTTATTTTTTCTTTTCCTCACATAATCAATTCTGATTCTAATCATGTCTTATACAGGATGAATCCTTCCTGAAACCAGACGTTGTGATCTGATCATGTCTTATACAGGATGAATCCTTCCTGAAACCAGATGAGCTGATCATGTCTTATACAGGATGAATCCTTCCTAAAACCAGATGCTCTGATCATGTCTTATACAGGATGAATCCTTCCTGAAACCAGACATTCATTGTGATTGATCATGTCTTCTACAGGATGAATCCTTCCTGAAACCAGACGTTGTGATCAATCATGTCTTATATAGGATGAATCCTTCCTGAAACCAGATGCTCTTATCATGTCTTATACAGGATGAATCCTTTCTGAAACCAGACGTGATCAATCATGTCTTATACAGGATGAATCCTTCCTGAAACCAGACACTTTGATCATCTTTGTCTTATACAGGATGAATTCTTCTTGAAACCAGACTGAATCTAGATCTTATCAATCGAATCAAATCAAATCTATCGGGATATCAATTTCGCAAAACTCCAAAGATCAAATACCTCAATTGATCTCCCGAGGGGGCATCACCATACCGTAATTTATAAATCAAGAGCCGGGGCATCCTATCAAACCAATATCAACATCAAAACAAGATTATTCTTTGAATCAATGCGTCATCACACCTCGCTTCAAAGAGGGGCAAAATGTAGACACTTAAAAAATAATTATTTTAATTATTTTTTAATTCCTCACATAATTAATTGATTAATTATGTTAATTAAAATTCTTCTCAATATTAATTAAATATAATTAATATTGTCACTATAGCATATGATTGATTTATTTAATAAATCAATCCCTTTCTTTATTCTTCTAAAAAATCAAATCCTCACAAACCTTCCTCTTAGGTAATTAATTTCAATTAATTAGTTAACCTACATGATTCCTATAGATCATCTTCTTAATTCATCATTAACCTAATAAATTCTTCTAGAAACTCCCTCAACTCACTTAACATTATTCTTTTAGTCAAATTCTCCTACAAATATAAATCCCACCTAACATTTCCTCTAATTCCCCTCCTAATGAGTCGTTAATGGCTAATCATCATGATTAGCCACAAAGTCAACTCTTTGTCCTTTCATCCAGCCACTAGCTTTAAATGCTCTTTTTCTAGATGAATGTAAGATTTTTGAAATCTTACATTCCTCTAGGCATTTCCCTCTCCCAAGGAATTTTTAATTCCTTTTTATTCTTCTAATCCCCATAATATCCATTTTTGGAGAATTTTTAATTCCTCCAATGCATCTTGTAGAGTGTGGAGATACGAAATGCCTTTAAGGCATATTTCTTGGTCTCCACACCCTCTCTTGGACCTTGTGTGACCTCACAAGTAAATCTTAGCCCTTCATCTTGAATTCATCCTAGCCATCCGTTTTCCTCTCCTCTTCCTATAAAATAGGGTTTCATCCCTTCATTCAAAACATCTTGAAATTCAGTAAGCTTATGCTGCCCTTTTGAGCCCAGAAAATCATCTTGGCAACTTGATCATCTCATCCTTATCATTTGTGCACAATATTGGAGAGCCATCCACATCCAGTAATCAAAGGAGCACATCAAGTGGAGCATTAGCAAGGGGCGCCTTCACTTCATCAAGCTCAATCCGAAGGAGAAGGTAAAATAGCAAGGTGAAATAGTCTTTTAATGATATTTTAGCATTCTGTATGTTTATTTCGTTATGTTTTGATCAGTTTACCTTTCAAATCTATTTTTCCCTCTTCAAGGCTATTGTAGGTGGCCCTCACATGACCCTGTAGGTTCAGACAGGTCATTCACAGGTGCCACAGATTCCAAGATAAAACCTATCAATTTTTGATAATTTTTCACACTTAGGGCACTCAAGGGACAACACCGGTAGGGTATGGTCGCGAGCATTTGACTGAGTGGGGGGGGGGAACTAGAGTATTCCTAGGATAAGAATTCTTAACCAGGTGTGTTGGAATTGACGATTCACGTCCATAATGAGCAAAATGAGAATTTGGCTCCATGACAACTTTCCATTGAATGCATCTGACAATTTCTTCGTCAATTAAAAAATCATTGCCCTATGAAAACCGCTTCGAATATTGAAAATTAGAGACAATATATTGTAGGCAACCCTCATGTGACCCTGTAGGTTTAGACAAATCATTTGCAGGTGCCATGAATTCTGAGATACAACCTGTCAAATTTTGACAATTTTTCGCACTTAGGATGCTCAAGGGACAACGTCGGTAGGGTATGGCCGTGAGCTTTTGACCAAGTGGTGGGGCAAAACTAGAGCATTCCTAGGGTAAGAATGCTTAACTGGATGTATTAAAACTGATGATTTGCACCGATGACCAGCAGAACGAGAATTTGGCTCTGTGAACACTTTCCATTGAATGCATCTGACAATTTTTTCGTTAACTGAAAAATCGTTGCCCTACGAAAACCATTCTGAATCTTGAAAATCTAAGATGAACTATTGTAGGTGGCCCTCACATGACCTTGTAGGTTCAGACATATCATTCGCATGTGCCACGGATTTTGAGATACAACCTATCAAAATTTGACAATTTTTCCACTTAGGGCTTTCAAGGGACGATGCCTGTAGGGTATGGCCTTGAGCATTCGATTGAGTGGAGGGGAAAAATAGGAGCATGCCTAGGGTAATAATGCCTAACCAAATGTGTTGGAACTAACAGTACAATACATTATGAAGCACAATATGCCTACGTTCAGTGGGGGTGCAGATATTTTGCATGTGATAACAAAAGAAAGGAAGTTATCACTTGTATTTTTCAGCAGCTGAATGACAATCAAAACAAGTTTATGTTTAGAGTTCATATATTCAAGTCTTAAATTTAACGGGCAATGTGTTGAAATGGACCTCTTCACAGTATCTCCCTATTGAGATAGCTTTAATGATAGGAGATTGTTGTTCAATGTAACCAATGGATTATGACAAAATTGCATTCCACTGTAGAAGATGGTTTGATAATTTCCATTTCTCATTACTAAGTATCCATGTTATGATTAATAACAATACCAATATGGTCATTAAATCTGGTGAAATTGCCAAAGGCAACCAAATTTAACACTTAAGATTTAGATGGAACAAATTATATCGAATCTCAAGATTAAACAAATAACATTCTATTGTTCATTATTTAACCATTGTTAATTATTGGATTCAAGATTAAAATTTAAAAGAATGAAGCCATGCACATGAGGAACAAGCTATATTGAATCTCAAATTCTATATATCAAAATGTCGAATAAATACAAGTGTATGTCCATATACAAAAATGGCATAAATACCAACTCAAACAAAATGTATGTCCATATACAAAATATACATGCCAAGTAGACATGTAAGTATCCTAAAATTTTATATCACATCCTAAATTACTAATGGATCATCAAAATTGATTCTCTTCATAGCACTCCTTGTCTTTGAAGGATCATGCACAAGAAAAATCAAACCACAATTAAGAT
Source organism: Cryptomeria japonica (assembly GCF_030272615.1). Classification (NCBI taxonomy): domain Eukaryota; kingdom Viridiplantae; phylum Streptophyta; class Pinopsida; order Cupressales; family Cupressaceae; genus Cryptomeria; species Cryptomeria japonica. The sequence continues at coordinate 491,879,665 of NC_081411.1, forward strand.
TAGTTATATTATATAATTTACATTAGAAAAGTTAACATAAAAATCAATATACATCGAATTAATTGAACTCTAAAATTGAATTATTGATTTCCTCATCTCCACATTTTCTCTTAACGTGGGGAGAAGTCCTAGAATATGTCTTTGGTAGAGTAGGGATGTTATCAATATTCTTGTAGACAACCTACATATGTTCACAAACATGACATTGATACAAGCTAGCATATAATTGTCGATGATAGGAACAAATTATATCTTCTAAACACAAAATAAAATAAACACATTTACCTGAGGCATCTCTTTTAATTCTTCAGGTTTTGTCAGTGTAGTCAACAAGGGTGTGAAGCCAACAATTATCTGTACATAAAGATGACAAGTATGTGAAATTATCAATCTATGTAGACATGTATAATCATTATAAGTTATTTAAACTCTTAAGTCAATCATGTTTGCATTCAATTACCTTTCCCTTGTCTCTGACTACACTACTAGAGCCTGGATCGCGTGGCACAACACTCATGATTGGTGTGTCCCACAAGAGTAAAATGAGATAAACATGTAATTTACTATATAATTTAAATAATGACAATTTAAATGTCAAGCATGTATACAATAAAAAATGTAGACGACTAGGTGCAATATTATATATATCGTATAGCTATCAAGGCCAAATTAAATGGTTGTCAAGGTGTTGTCATGGACCTATGATAACTCCTCAGACATCAACTATTAAATAGACCACGTATATAAACATTAGTACTTAATAATATCTCTTATAAATATTCATTTAAAATAAAATGCACTATGAAATTACAAGTCTTACCACAATATCGTTAGTGTATGATGAAGGTACCTCCTCATCTCTAGCATGTGAGGACTCCCCAGGGTATGCTCTAGTTCCTATCATCACATCTGGTGCATCGGGCATATCATGCACCTCGTAATCAACAATGTTCATGGGATGATCAACAGGCTCTCCAATAGGACCTAAGCATACTTGATTGTGCATAGCACAAGTATTTGGAACACAATATATGTGGAGCTGAAGAGGATGTGTCAGCGCCACCATATCCACTGCTAGCATCACCAAAAGGTTGAGCTAGTGCCCCAACCCGAGAAACCAAAAGGCTACACAAAGAGTGAATAGCCAATATAGTCTGTGACATTGCCTTGGCAATAATATTTGGATGTTGTACTAGAGGTGGGGGATCAACGAGAGGAGGGGGAACATATGGACCCTGTAATACTTGAACTGCCCCAGATCTATCTTGAGGCATACCTAAACCCACCCCTTGGAAAGGCTTGATGTCAAAGTAGTTAACATGCTTGCCCAAAACAAACTTATCATACAATTTTGTGATAAAATAAAGTGGGACATCAAGATTGTTTTTGGGTGGTCCCTCAAAAACCATCTACCAATGATCCCAAAAGTTTTTTACAATATCATCATTTTGACACCATTTGATGGAAAGTTTTTTTTTCACATCTACGAGTTGTCTAGTGTGGGGATTGATAAATAATGTGGCAATATAAGCTTTGAATATCTCAAGCTCCTTAACCTGATCATAGTTAAAGCCATTCACATATCTATTCCTCATGGACTCTAATCACAAAAGGGCGGAATTGTGCTCCGTGGTGATAGTTTCTACATTGTTTATTATGGCATTAAGTGGAGCTAACATTGGGGCTAGACAAGGGATTCTACTGTAAACATTCACAATGCCCCTCAATTGGTTCAAATTTTGACCAATTAAATCTTGAATTGAGGGGGGTTTAGTAATGGAGGGTTTGGTAACAGAGGGTTTGGTGGTTGTGGCTATTGTAGTTGTTTAGGATTGTCATTGTTATCCCCCATTTTACCTGATTAAAGTTGAAAATTTGAATTTAAACAACAAATTTCAAAGAACAATGTTTTTCAAGTGAAAAAACCTAATTTCTATCAAAAAATCGAACAACAAACTAAAAAATGTGAAAAATTGATAAAAAGACAATAAAATCATAATAAAATCATACCTTTTGTGAAGAACTCACAAAAAAACACCCTAGAATTGGATATCAGGTTAAATCCGATATCGGATTTTGGTAGTTCACATAGCCCATGGGTGAAAAATGACCCACGGGTTGTCTCAGTGGGTATAAAAATACCCACAGGGATCAGATATTCGATACCTATACCTTTTTTCAACACCTTATATATTATATTAAATAATATATAGTATAATATATTTTATTAATATAATATATTATATAAATTTTATAATATATAATATAATTTATATAATATATTATATAATATATAATATAATTTATATAATATATTATATAATATAATATATATTTTATTAATATAATATTTCATTAATATCGAATATCCGATTTGCTTGGGCTTTTGCCATGGCTAGATGTAGTGACATCCGAGCCAAGCAAAAAGTCAACATAGATTTTTCGCATTTTTGGGTTAGTGGAGAAGGCATTTTTTTTTATATCGCCATTTTTTGGCCCCTCATGATCTTGCACATACCTAGAGACAGATCATAAAAACAAGGGAAAAATAAAGGACTATGTTGTTGCCCAAAACTTTGATTTTATTGCTAACATTAAACAGTTACATCTACCTCTTTAATAGAGGTCATTGGAATTTTCCAGAATACAAGAACAATGACCAAACGTGAAGAAACAATGGTCAGTGAGAAACATGGTGGAAGTTTCTATATTTAATGCTTGCATACATTTAGATAGTTGTAGCTGGTAAAAATTACCAGAACTTCCTACACTCCCCCCTAATTTTTGCCACTAATTACATCAATATTTATAATACCCAAGACTTTTCTCAAATACTCAAATTGTTCTTGTGGTAAGGCCTTTGTAAATATGTATGAAAGTTGTTCCTTAGATCTGCAATGTTGTACAATGATCTCTCCATTATTCACCAACTCTCGAATGAAGTGATATCTAGTGTCAATGTGCTTTGTCCTCTTTTGAAAAACATGAATCTTTGATAGTGCAATGGTTGACTTGTTGTCATGATAAACTGTAGTAGGCTCCTTTTGCTCTTGCATTAGATCCTTCAAGACTCTTCGCATCCATACTACTTGACATGCTGATGATGTACCTGCTACATATTCTACTTCTGCTAATAAAATTGTCACTATAGGTTATTTCTTTGATGTCCATGCCACAATACCTATTCCAAGATGCACTCTTTCTATCATCAATGCTCCCTACAAAGTCACTATCTGTGTATCCAACCATCTAGAAATCATTTGAAGTAGAATACATAATCCCATAATTCATTGTTCCTACAATGTACCTCAGTATTCTCTTTTTGGCTTGCCAATGTGAGTTCTTAGCTTATTCCATGAATCTAGACATCAAACTAACTCCATACATAATATCTAGCCTAGTTGTTGTGAGATGCATCATACTACCAACAAGTTTTTTGAATATTGTTGTGCCAAAATCCATCTCATTATCTTCTCTACTAAGTTTTGTGCATATTTACTTTGATAAATGAATATATCCTTATCATTTTGTTTGACTTCAATGCCAAGAAAATATTTCATCAATCTCAAATCTTTCATCATTTACAGATTTAAACATGTTTATAGAAATATTTCTAGTAAAGATCAAATCATCAACATACAAACAAACAATTAAAATCCGACCTTGCTCATTGGCTTTGGTGTATAGAGTGGGATCACTAGTACTTTTGTTTAATCCACTCTTTTCCATATATTAATATATCTTGTTGTACCAGGTTCTTGGTGCTTGCTTCAATCCATAAAGTGTCTTCTTCAACTTGTAAACCTTGTCTTCATATCCCGGTGGTTGTTAAACATAGACTTCTTCTTTTAGATAACCATTTAAGAAATCTAATTTAACATCAATTTGATAAACCTTCCAATCATTTTGAGCTACAATAGCTACTACCATTCTAACAGTATCAAGTCTTTCTACAAGTGTAAATGTTTTATTATAATCAACTCCATATTCCTGTGCAAATCCCTTAGCTACTAACCTTGCCTTATATTTGTCAATTTCTCCATTTGTGTTATACTTAGTTTTATAAACCCATTTCACACCTATGCATTCTTTGTCCTTAGGTAAATCAACTTATTCCCATGTATCATTTTTCTCAATAGATTCCATTTTATCATTCATTGCACTAATCCAATATTATTCCTTAATTACACCTTCAAAAATATATAGGATCTTGAGAAAATAAAGCAAAATTTGATTGCAAATCTATCCTAGCTTGATCATAAATTTCTTGCAAAATTCTATTCTTCTTGCTTTTAGGCTTTGGTTTCAGTGATGCAAGTGTAGGATTTGAGTCATTACTTACTTGTGGACTTGATCATTCTCCTTGCTCAGCTTGCCTTTTTGAGTTATATCCTTGTGGACCTTTTGATGGAGTTTCTACTTGTTCATTTGATTGATCCCCTTGCTCTTATTGATCTTTTCCTCCTTATTCATCACAAGGCATTGTTGCAACACCTTTAATTGTCTTATCTAGACTTCCATCCCATGATTCTTCTTATTTGAATACAACATCTCTACTTACAATAAATTTCTTGGCTATAAAATTAAGCAACTTATATGCCTTAGAATGTTCATCATAGCCTCTAAAAATACATTTTTCACTCTTATCATCCAACTTACTTCTTGTTTCCTTAAGCACATGTGCAAATGCAATACAAACAAATATTCCGAAATGAGAAACACAATGATTCTTACCACTCCATGCTTGTTGTGGTATCTTGCTCCTCATGAGCTTTGTTGGACTCCTATTCAAGATATAGATTGCACAAGCTACCACTTATGCCCAATACTCATTAGGTAGATTCTTTCCTTTCAACAAGCTCCTTGCCATCTCCATTATTGTCTGATTCTTTCTTTCTACAACACTATTCTACTGAGGTGTGCAACTTGTAGTGAATTGCTTCTTTATTCCATGATACTTGCAATAATCGAAGAACTCATTTGACTTGTATTCACTTCCTCTATCTAATCTCAATGCCTGTTAGATTCAATGGCATTCCCAAAGACACTGAGAGGGGGGGTGAATCAATCTCTAATCGGTTAGCAGAATATTTAAACTTATTAATAACTTTGCATCCCAAAATAGTGTACCGGTAAATAAGAATTATTGCAATAAATAGAAATAATAGAGATAGCATAGAAACATACCATAACACAAGATATTTAACGATGAAACCCAGTGTGGGAAAAACCTCAGTGGGATTTGTGACCCACAATATTTACTCACTAGCCAATGAATAAATACTACTTACAATTAGGGGCCTGCACATGCAGGGAGGCTAATAGCCTAGAGCTCACTGCTCAATAAAGAGTCACACTGACTACAAAATGGATTATCAAATCCAATACAATGTACTGCTCAAAATAGCATCTCTCATGCCAGGTTCAATACCGGTTTAAGCTCAGTCTATTACCAAAAGCTTCAATGTCAACTATATCACTTTATACAAAATTGTCTCATCACACATTATACCTCTCTCTCATCTGCATCTCATAAAATGACCTATAAGATCTCATACATATATGAGTCTTTTACAATATACCATGTCGGCTTACAAAAGATAATTATATTACAAAACAATTCATATAAACAAAGCTTTATCACATGTCGGTTGGAGTGCCGGTATGCATTGTTGTCGATGTAATCTAAATGTCAGTGTCGGTGTCTGTCGATGTATGAAGTTTGAATACTGGGCATGTAGAAACCAATTGTCGGTGAGTTGCCAATTGGTTTCCATCAATGACAACATCAACTATTCTCATAAGAGTGTAGAATGCCAACAATCTCCCCCTTTGGCATTGATGGCAACACTCATGAGAAAAATCAAAACTGTTATGCAAAAACTGAAATCCAAAAAGATGTGCTCCCCCTGAGCAAGTGATCTCCTATGTATATGCATTTTTCTCTCCACTACTCCCCCTTTGACATCAATGACAAAGGATGTCATAAATAATCAAAAGAGTACAAAAATGCTACCTCAAGGTTTGTAACTGGTTGGTTACAATATGAAAGATGTCTGCCAAAATCATATTCAGACTGCATAAATTTGTTGTTGTCATCTAAAGTTGCCTCAGTCTGCTGGATCATACCAGTGAGATAGTGTATCTGTTGCTTTGGTGATCATTCTCCTTGTACTGTTTCCTTAGATAATTCAACTCTCTCAGTAAACAGATTATCCAGCCTCGGACCAAGTTTATCTTTTAGTTCCCGGGCATTAGACCTTATTCTTGCCTTCTCTTTCTCAAGTTTTTCTAACTTTTCCTCAAAAAATGATATAAGTCCGGATGAACCTATAATATTATCTGCAATGTCATCAATTTCCTTTTGTGTCTTCTTCATCTCCTCATCAATGTCCTCAGTCAAACAGTGAGGACATTGATGAGGAGATCAAGAAGACATAGAAGGAAATTGATGACATTGCGGATAATATTATAGGTTCATCCAGACTTGTATCAGTTTTTGAGCAGAAAATGACACACACACTGGTTCGGCCACACACTCTTCCTTTGATCACCGACATAGTAAATCATCACAGACTTACCCTAAATAGACTTTACAACTTAGTCGGTTACAAAACCCTAACCTCATACTAATATTTACATCATAGATCATCACAGATCTTTACAAATCATTACAGATCATCATATGGATCATCACAATAAATTACAAATCAATTGCAGTCGTTGAATGATCATCGCACACCCTTATCTCATTCTACTAAGCACTTCGCTCATTCCCAAGAAATTTGCTCCTTGTATGCGCTAAAACAACATCTTATTACTTCACGTAGATTCAGCCACATCATCACCATCTTACAAACATAATGTAATACATCATCGAACTCAAAATCATTATCGGTTATAAGATTTGAATACTGATTCTTAAACCCTACTAAAACCCTACAGAAAATACATCAGTCAATCACAAACATGACTTCTGGTAGCCAAAACATGATGCGGTTCTGGTCATAACCTCATTACAATGTTACAAACACATATTCTAAACCACAACACCAAATTCCTCATAAATCTCAAGATCCAATTAATTAAGCATAACAGAGTTTCACATTTACCGGTTAAAGTCCTATTTGCCAGTTAACTATCAAATCCATTCCATAACTTTTCGGTCAATCTAAGATGACTTAGATAGCATGATAGAACAATGTAACCATAGTTTCCATCAATGACAACACAAATTGATCATCAAGTCATTAAACAACATCTCAACTATATCATCACCAACAATCCTTATACCGGTTCATCAATATCATCAATATTATCAGTTATGCCAATATGCCAACACCTTTTTCCTGTTTTCACTAACCTTATTATATTCATCAGTACTTAGAGTAGACCCATCTTCTGGTTCTGTGTAGCCTTCTTCAACTATCTCTGATAACTTTTGTGAACAAAGTATAAATTTCATTGTGTATAACCAATTATCATAATTTTTGCCAAAAAATATTGGAGTCATAGGTTGGAAAATACCTGATCTCATCAATCAAGCAACTTCAATGATCTGAAACTTCAAGAGTTTCCCAAGATCTTTAGCAAATCTTTAAAATTTGTAGTTACCTTCAATCTCTATACTATGTGGCAATTTTACATACTACAATCTCCTTTAAGGTTAGCGTTTATGCAATGTCAATGATCTCATAGCTTCTCAGACTCCAAAGTCTCATGTGAATAACAATGATGTTTCTTTGACAGTTACTATGTCCACCTTACTACAATGATTTGATAGAATTTATTGTAATCTCTTCCTTTTTGTCTAGTGGTTGCAATCTCCTTATATTTTCTCCACACAAAGTTTTTCAAATCAAGCTCTTATTTGACACTGCAATGTCTTTTTTTTTAAAATCTATCAAGATGCTTCAAATTTTCTTTAATCTTTTATCATGATCTCCTGAAATAATGGTGACAACAATCTTTTTAACCAACTACTCTTTGACCATCAGCGATGCAAACTCCCTTTTGATCAGTGGCATTTCCTTTAGCTATCACTCTTGACCTTGCTCTCAACCTTGGCTTCTCACAACTACAACTTCTCTTCAATTGCTAAGAGCTCAGATCTTCTGGAACCATCTTGCTTTGATACCACATGTAGTTGGGCAGAGATAGATCATAAAAATAGGGAAAAAATAGAGGATTATTTTGCTACACAAAACTTTGATTTTATTGCTAACATTAAACAGTTACATCTGCCTCGTTTAATAAAGGTCATTGGAATTTTCAAGAATACAAGAATAGTAATGAAACATGAAGAAACAATGTTTGGTGAGAAACATGATGGAAGTTTCTATATTTAATGTTTGCGTACATTTAGGTAGTGGTAGCTGGTAGAAATTACCCAAACTTCCTACATAGATAAGCCTAGAGGGTATGTGCATAAGGATGTGGTACTAAAGGGGGTCTTAAGATGCCACTTTTTTTCCTAAAATCAGAAAAGTTTGAACTTTGATGACAAATTGAACATGGGTACACTCCAAATTTGAAGATGCAACAAGAACAGAGTCAAAGTGCTCTGATTCCTTTTTAAACTACTAATGTTTTTTGAAAATGGAAGAGATTAAGGGTTTCAAAAAGGGGGGCCACAGAAAGTGGTCCTATTTTTATGCAAAAAACATAACATGGTATATGTTATGGCCCTCCTAAAATGTTAACTTTTTTTAGAATTTTTAAAATCGCTTCAATGAGAAATTAGCTAACACCTCGTAGTTATGCTAGATTTTTGAACTAATTTTTTTAATGAGTATATAATTTTTTACTAATTTTTGAAATGGACATATCGTGAAAAATAGAAATCTATGCATATTCCCCCTTAAAATCATTGAAAACTAATAAAAAATTAAAACTTTTTTTTTCAAAGTGTGTAGAATGAAACTTCTAGTTTCTAGAAATGTGGGTTGTTACAAATTTCGATGAATGGGTAAAAAACTACACCTAAAATAGCATATGTTAGTTTTTGACAAAAAAACTAACACACTAACAAAAGAAGTTAAAGATGAAAGTCTTAACAAAATCAAAATGTGAAACAAATTACATGGCTAGATAGCTAAGAGAGAGCTTAGTTATATTATTGTGTTTTTTTAGTTTCACTGAAACATGTGCAAACCCAATGGATAGCACGACCAAAAATATGTAAAAAAATTTAATCTTCTTGTAAATGATATTCAAATTTATGTTCAAAATCTAACGATTATAGATTTTGTCTCTCTTTTATTTTCTAAGAAGACTTTCTTTCTATATTTACTTGAAGATATATTCAATATTTTATTGTTGGTTACTGATCGTAATTTCCTTTGTATTGCAGATCATTGTATAGAACATTAATTGATTTCGATGTCTTTCTACAACACTCGAATGGCATATATATATGTAAATAACCTTTGATCAAGGCATGCCTTGACCGAGCATTTCTCTTGACATGTCTGATCAAGACATGTCTTGATTGTATGAAGTAGATGTCATTTCATAACAAATAATAACAAACTTTGTTTATACCCGATACCAATCGGTGTCATTTCAGATGGTAATGATTATTGATTAACCCGATAACAATTGGTTTATTATAAGTGCAGATCGATAACCAAAATTGGTGATAGTTATCATACACAATAACTATGATATGCAATATTAATACGATCTGATCTGAAATATAAGAACACGATCATGGCATAAGTAATATGATCATAACACGATCAATGGAAAGTTTATATATGTTTTTTAAGTATCGATATATGCAAATCGATACTTGAAATCATGAAATATATATGAAGATGATTATAACAATTTTATTCAATCAAACTGATTGATCAACATAAAGTCTACCATTTGTTTTGTAATTTCATCGATAAGGTAGTTGATTGAATGAGATATAAATGAAGTCTCTCTTTCAATCATTTATCTGACCGACACTACTTAGTTTCAACACTCCCTCTTAGCTAGGGAAGATAAATGGAGAACTATTTAAACTTTGAGATAATCAGCTAAGTATATAGCATCACATTTCACATGATAACCAATATGTCATATAGCACATGACAAGTGTAAATATCACATCATCTCGCGATAAAGAATGTTTCCTATGTACTAGGCAAATCATCTAGAGCAATAAGTGTTAGCTCTTTGCTTTGGATCTCATATCCAAGTGTTTCCAATTCATCCCTTAGTGCTGATATTATCATAAAGTGTGCATTGATTGATTCTCCTTTATTCATACTTATATGATTAATTTCCCTCTTTAGAGCCAAGGTTCTACTTGCATTGTTTATTTCGAATGTGCTTTCGAGTGATTTGAACATATGGTAAGCATTCTCATGTTTTGTCAGGATTGACATAATATGATTTCTAACTCCATCAACTATGATATTCATAGCCTTTTCATTCCCTTGAATCCATGTTGATTTGTTGGGGTTATTCTTTGGTTCTTTGGATTCATCTTTTATAAAAGATTCAACTTTATTTTCTCTTAGGATCATTTTTATTCTGAATTTCCATGCTGAGAAATTATCTCCCCCTTCAAGTCTATCCTCAAATCTGATAGCATTGGCCATGGAGAAATGTGATGTTTATAACCTTTGATTTGAACTTAACAAATTTGAATGCCTCAAGTTCTTCCTACCATGTCTCTGATACCATGTTGAGACATGGACCAGCTAGGACTCGAACCTAGCACCTTTCATACATTGCTGGAGTGCTCTACCACTAAGCTACTGGCCCCTCTTGGACCAATCCATCATTGGTCCGGGTGTGGCTTATTTCCAACACCAACACTTCTAATAAAAACACATCTCTAGCCTAAAATGGTCATCCAAACCTTTGGGTTGGGTGCCAATTCGGCACTAGCCAAATGTGAAAAGTCTATTATTTGCATTTGGCGCACGACAAATAGGGTGCTAGCCAAATGTTCAACATTGAAACAATTTCTTTGATTTTCACTTTATTTCCTAGTTTAATTGAATGTTTGGAACTCAATTAGAACTCAACCTCTCTCTCAACCTCTCTACCTCATGTTCCCTCCTTAGTCCATCTCTATCCCTACCTCCCTCTCACATTGTTTCTCTTAATCATTAAATATTCCTCTCACCCTCTCTCTCCCCATTTGTAGGTATCTCCCACCATATTTACCTCAATAACTATCCCTCCCTATCTCATTAGCTATATCTCTCTCCTTCTCTCTCTATCTCAACTCTATCTCTACCTCCTATGTCTCTCACCCCTCCCTCCCTAGGCTCTAAGTATGTCACCTATTTATATTTCCCCCTATTTCTTTCCCTCTCTCTCCACTTCTCTCCCTACCTATATTTGTCCCTCTTTCTTTCTTTGTAAACTCTCTCTCCCTCACCTATCTACCTTTACCCTCTCTAGGTCTCTAAATAACTCACTATCTACCTCCCCCTCCCTCCCTCATTAACATCTCTTTCTCTTTATTCTTTTCTCTCCTATTTTATCTATCACTTCCCCCTCTCAATTATCACCTCTACCTCCCTCCCTCTCCATCTCTATAGATATCAATCCATGTATCATTACCCACCTCTCAAGGTATCCCCCTCTATCCGTCTCACATAGAGCTCTCTCCCCAATTAGGTCTCTCACCTCTCTCTCCCCCTCTAGGTATCTCACCTCTTTAAATCTATCTCTATAGTTATCTCCCTCTCTATCCACCTTTGTCTCTATCCCCTCTTACCCATTTCTCTCTATGAACTAGATCTCCTCTTCTCTCTCTCCCATATCCTCTATCCCCTCTTACCAATCTCTCTCTATGAACTATATCTCCTCTCCTCTCTCCCCTATCCCCTCTTACCCATCTCTCTGGGAACTAGATCTCCTCTTCTCTCTCTCCTCACCTTTGTCTCCCCTCCTTCTCTTTATCTTTCACTATTTCTCTCTTATTCCTTCCATCCCCTCTCACCCCTCTCTCTCTGTTCTTTTACCCCTCCTCTTATTTCAATCTCCCCTCTCTAGGTCTCACAGTCCCTTTATTCCCCTATCACTCTCTATCTCCCCCTCCATCCTTACCCCCATCTCTTTCCATCTCTCACTTCTCTTACCTCTATAGGTCTCTCCCTTACTTTGTTCCTCACTCCCTCCCCTCTCTAGGTCTCTCCCTCCCTTTCTTCCACTCTCCCTCTCTATCTCCCCCACCCTCCTTAAACCTCCATCTCACCTCTCTCCCCTCTATGTCTTCTCTCTCTCTCTCTCTCTCTCTCTCTCTCTCTCTCTCTCTCTCTCTCTCTCTCTCTCTCTCTCTCTCTCTCTCTCTCTCTCTCTCTCTCTCTCTCTCTCTCTCTCTCTCTCTCTTCCTCCTCTTCTTTCTCCCTTCCCTCTCTAGTTCTCTCACTCCCTTGTTAGAATGTTTTCATTGATGTCATTGATGTTTTTGTGACACGGCAACATGAGACTAGTATACATTTAAGTTCAGCATATATCCTTTTGTTCTACATTGATCCATACTGGCAGGTACTCTCGTAAGGTCTTGGAAATAGATTTTTTTTTGGTCTAACATCTATATTTGAGATCTTGGATGTTGATGTATCATTGTGACACAATTATGGGTCCGATAATAGTATACCATGTTTGTTGACATAGTGTAGTGTGAAGGTTTTGATCCTGTCTTCTCCAAAATCATCGGCAGCAAGTTAGTTTTGGTGTTTTCACCTATTATGTGGATTGTGGAGAAGTTCTTTTTTTTTTGGCTGACTTCTCTGGTATGGTAAGAACATTTGAGCAATAGCATGTAAAGGATTTTTGGACTAACCCTTTCTCTGGTTGAGCTGACTTGACGAAGACTCAAATTGGTATATATACAGTTGCTTTGTGAAGGATAGGTATTATGATTTTTTTTTATCATACCATATGATCTATAGTGAATGTGAAAGTGATTGTGTATAATGAATGTGAAAATGAATGTGAAAGTGATTATGCAACTGAATGGAATTGTATCTCATGCATATGGTAGATGCAATTTTAACAGTTTAAATTTTGTAATATTGACTATAAGCCATCCTCCAACAGTGAGCTATCGTATTTTGGGTAGTGAATCCTCTCGGAAGTGAGCCACCCCTATATTCTATAACTGATTACATAATATTGATAGATTATCCTCTACGTGTTTTTTCTCGTCCTGGGTTTTCCATGTATAAATTATGGTGTTATGTGGTGTACTATATTTTTGCTTATTGTTCATTTCAATTCTGAAAACTAAGTTATGTTATGTGGATGGTTGTTTAAAACCTATAATAGATTCAAGGGAATATTGATTCACTCCTCCCCTCTCAGTATTTTGGATGTTCAACGATTAGTATCAGAGCAAGGTCATCTAGAAGAGTCTAATCGCTCGAAGGAGATCCAAAAAGTTGAACATATGGCGCCTAAATCTACTTTGGATCAAGATAAATACTTAGATACAAATGGAGATCTTATAAATACTCTTGAAGACCTTGAAAATGTTGAAAATGAAAATAGAGATCAGAAGGAAAGTGTTTAGTTGACAAATGAATGTATCCAAAAATTCAGAGAAAGACATAAGGAAGTTAATGAAGAAATCAAGCAACTAAACAACACTATTATAGATCTAAATACCAAAAGTGAAGAAGATAAAAGAACTATAGAGTATTTGAACAACATGGCTAAATGCAAACCAAAGAATATAAGAAGCTTGAACAAGAAGTCACAACTCTAAAATAAAATCTAGAAAAATCAAAGAAACAAGAAGACAAATTTAGATGAATTTAGACAAGCTTGATAAGATGTTATCTCTGCAAAGGTCTTTGAAAAACAAAAATGGCTTAGGTTTTGAAACTATTGAAATCTCACAATGCATGACAGAAAGCAAAGAAGGTTCACCTCTGACAGAAGAAGCAAAACCTTGTAAGTCTGCTAAGGATGACTATTGGTTGAAAATTTTGTATACTTGGGGAAATATACAAAAGTATGGTTTCAACCACAGTGTGTGAGTAAAACTCTCCTAATTAAGGGAAGTCTCCCCCTATCTATTTACAACTTAAAACTAAAATAGGATGGAACAACAGTCTTTCTTCTTCTTTCAAGAAAGCCAATATCCTTTTCTCTTCATAGAAAAGTGATATTAATTTAACATAAAACAATAGTAACAACTTGTTGAAATGAAATGAGAGAAAGGAAATGAAGTTTCTTGAAAGCTCAAAGACTTCTATCACTTCCTTCAGGATGAGACAACAATATCAAGCTCAAAGTCTTGATTATGTAAAGTCCTATCTACCCTTTTTTCTATATTAATGATATTCAGAATAAATTATATTAGCACAAAGACTAAAATACCTTATTCTCTTCTACATAAAATAGTAAGAACTAGTACAAGCTCAAAGACTCACAGCTATTTCTTACAAAATCTACTTGTAGACTCTCTTAAGAACAAGTGCAGGCACAAAGTCTTACAGCTCCTCTCAAAAGAATATTTACTCTAATTTATATCAACCTCCAATACTTGCAGCACAAAGACTGCAAATCAAATTCGATTAAGCTCTTAAAGAAACTTGCAAGAAAGATAATATGGAACCAAAGACTCAAAGCTTGAGCAATTTTCTTCTATTCCTTTCAATTCTTAAATTCACACATGAAAGCTCAAAGACTTCTTTGTTGTAAATTTGGCAGAGTTTTTGCTTGCTTTCTAAAAGAAAAAGATTACAATAGACCCCTCAATTATTTATAGAAGAGGAGTATTGAGAAAAAGGTGGGAGGATCCTAGCTAACTTGAGAGATTCTCTCAACCACCAAGACTTATTCAATAAGTAACTATGACTTATTCCAACTAAAGTCCTAATTGAACACAACTTGTAGTTGCTTTACATCTAATTACAAAAGTGCAAGTAAAGACTTGACTTGCAATTTACAAAAAAATTTACATGTAACTTTTCAAAAGAAAAACTACAACTGAGAGATTACAATTCTAGAAAAAACGCAACTAAGTGTTGAAAAACACTTAAGTTGCAGAATGTGTAGACATGAATCCTTCAAACTTCTAGATGATCATGTGTAGCTCAACAAGATTCAATTCATGGGTGTTCTTGGCAACAACCATGGTCTTCATGATGGTGTCATGGCATTGAAGAAGTATAGATTCATTCTTCTCCAAAGTGGACTAGATTTCGTGCAAAAAGATTTGATGTTTCATCAAAACCTGAGTTGAGGCAGCTGAAAATTGTTCTCTCCTCCACTCATTATGAATCTTCATCTGTAGATCTATGAGCACTTCTTCTTCTGGTATCAAATCTCCATTATGACTCATTATATTTTGGGAGGCCTTCTCACAATGAGAAACAACACCTTGGAATACTTCAACTCCCAATCTCATTGCATCATCAATCTCCTTAATGAGGGATTTGAGAACAAGCGATTTATTCTCTAGAAGTTCTTCAAATTCCAAATATATGACCATGGAAGGAATAATGGCATGCTCCTAAAGAACACTCAACTATTGTCGAGGCATTGTGTGCCAAATTTTCAAGCTACCTTCAAGCATTTCCAAATTTTGTTTGAAAGTCTCGGAGGTATGATTCATTTTTTCTTCAATGATCTCCAAGTTAGACATCATTTGGAAAATGTCTTTCAGCACTTGTGCACATAGATCATGAAGCTGATCCACCCAAGAGTCCAATGCTTGTACTCTCTGAGAAGCTCTTTCAACTCCTCAAATTGATTCTTGTGATCCAAATTAACTTGTAGGATTACTCCCTTCACTAGCAGGTCTTGTAATTTTATGAATAGTTGCAACAAGTTACCTATTCTCCTCTTCTAGCTTGTCTTTCTTTTCTATAAGTTCATCATACCATTGTACTACTAAAGCTTTGGATTGTTGGGCATCATGCTTGACTACTTCATGCATTTTTTTACCTAATTCTATTCTTGTAACCCTATAATCAACAGCTTGCATTTCCTCACATGTCTTATCCGCAAGGGGCTCAACAATTTCTGCCACTTTCATCTTCTTGCTGTCAACAGTTACTCTTGAGATTGTCTTGGATTTTTTAGAAACCTTGGGCCTAGACTGCTTGAGTTGTTGATAATCAAAGACATCATGAGAGATTTCTTGCTTCTTCCTTTTTGGGGTAAAGAACTAATCCATGGAGGTAAAATGACTAGTTCTCCTCTAGTAGCTACCGAAGGCGAAGGAGAAGCAGTTTTTGTTTGAACAACCATGGTCACCCTGGGAGGAGTATCTGTTTGAATGGCAACCATGGTTTTCTCGGTCACCAAAGGGCATGAAGATTGCCTCATAAATTCTTCAAAGCCAATAGTAGAGGTATCAATCTCTAACAAATGGATACATGCAGGAGTATCCTTGGGTATTTCCACCAAACTCTCTTATTGATGATCAAGAGGTGGCTCAACTGCTGAAATAGGAGCGACATTCTGAGGAGACTCCTCCACTATTATGTCGAGAGGAGATAGAGGCAGCTCCATGAAAACTGAGGAGGGAACTCATGAGGTGACTCCAAAGACAGTGACTTAGGAGCATCATCAGATTGTTTTCCTTCCTCTGGATTATCAAGATCAATCATATGAATGTGAATCTAGGATTTTCTTTTCCATGAACTGTCACGTCCTCGGGAGGAAGCACTATTGCCCGACTAACCCACAATTTGATCATAGTGCCTGAATATGATGCACCTTCCTTGTTGTCAATATGAATCTTAGACTTACGTCCAAGAGGCCCTATAGAGTCATCTTCTTTTCCAACCTTGATCTTGATGAGCCTAACACCATTATCCTTTGAGCCAAGTGTTGGTGTTAGCTAAGATAGGCTAAAACCTTTCAAGAATGGAAGTGCATTCTTTATGTGACCATTGGATTAAAGGAATTGGAGCTTCCTCAACCCTTCGTGAGACAAACTCTGGATCAAGCACATTACCATCATCAATCATTCCTTGTGGAATGTCTACCAAGTTTAGATCAATAACCTGCTCAACAGTAAGCCTATAGTAGTCAATCTTGAGAACCTCCATTTTTGTACGGAGATCTACCCAGATATCCTCAATACGATGCACATGTAGGAAGGACTTTTTGATCTTTTCCTTCATACCCCGGTAGTCAAAATCTGCCCTCAACTTAAAATTTTTGAGTTTAATCTCTTACATATCAATCTCCATAGCTTTGGCTTTGACAGATGTGACAAGAGAATACCGACCAATATTCAATGTGTTAGTTATAGAAATCCCCATCCCAACCTTATATTTGATAGATTGATGAGCATGCACAACCATGATCTACCTTCCCAACTCCATAAGAATGATCCTATCAGTCAAGTGTCTAGGGAACATGTATGGCTTCCCACTATAGCATCCAACTCTTACATAAGTGAAAGTTTGGAATTGAAGAAACAAGCACCCATACTCATTTGCTCTTTCCCATGCTTCATCTGACACCCTTTTGTTCTTTAGAGTTTTGTCAAACTGGCACATAAAGAAACCAAAGAATGCATCTTGAACCCTTCTGAAATGTAATTTGTTGGGTCTCAAGGGCAGCTAATCATAATATTCCCACACAGGTATAAGCAAGCGATCACCCTTGGTAGAAAGACCAGGGAAATCTCGGATTGATGCTGCCAAATTCACCAAGTATGAATTCATGTAGAAAGTCATGGTAGTAGGGACTATTACAAGTTGTTCATACAAAGCATCACTGACAATCTCTCCCCATGATATATGATGGGACTGCCTTATGAACATGGTAAACTGATACATCCAGGGCTCAAACACATTAGAGTGCTCAAGGCCCATCATCTTGTTGAGGATAATAGTGATGTCTCCAATTTCCCACTTGAAGTCACAATGGTACAACTTATCCCACATCATGAAGGTGTCTCATGGCTCATGAATCCACCTGTTAATGTGGCATTTGCAGTCCTTTTCCCTCTTAACATAGTACTCAGCTGCACTATCCCTTGAAATTTTCATATAAACAGGTGCTAGTGGTATTCTTAAGACTTTATCAATATAATCCTCATCAAGGCGGATTATTGCCTCACCGTCATCATTTCTAATAGTTTCTATCTTGTTGTCGAAGTGGTGAGTGCAAGGGAGAACAAATTCAACTTCTAGGGTAGCCATTGGAAAAAAAGATGCATGATGAATGTGGCTATCCAACAACCGTTGCATATTACTATCATGTGGATCCTCTACCCTCTTAATGAATTCTGACATGTCAACATGCCCTATCTTTGTATCCTTGATATGATCCAAAGGAGAGGAAACTTGTGAAGGTGAAACTTCATTCTCGTACTTGTCATATTTATACTTCATCTTCTTTGGAATGGGAGATGATGGTAAATCTGACATCGAAGAACAACCTGGTATGTTGCGATGAAGACTTAAAAGTGTTAAAGCAACATCATAATCAGTTGCAACCAATATTTTTCCTTCTTCAAATGGGAAGAACTCCAGCCCTTGCACTTCACAACTTTGTGAGAGAAAGATGGGAAATAAATGGGAATGTTGGAAACTTGACTTTGACCAATTTCAGATCTTGGGGAAAATTTTACAAGTATACAAGTGGGGAAGAACGAACATGCAATTGGATTTTTAAAACCCGAATGCAAGTATACTTGTAAAACAGAAAATGGAGAAATGAGTGAAAAATGAGATTTGGACATGTGGGAAATGACATGAATGGAATGTACGGATATAGGCAATGAGTATGGATAAAAATGGAAAGATTTTGGGAATGTCATTTTCAAGAAAATGGGAAGAACTTTAAAGATGCAATCCGGTTCAAAAAACCTGATTTTGGAAGAATTGGTATTTTTCATCTTTGCAACTTGGAATTTCAACAAAAGATGGTTAAAATATTATAACCATAAGGGAAGATAAATTATTTTCATCCAACTTGTAATCAGGATTCAAAATCTCGAATACAAGTAAAGAGGGAAAATGGGGAAAGAACAATGCAATTCACAAATTGTTTTGCAAAGGGGAAAATCTCTCTCACAAAACCGATTTTAGGGAAAAACCAACATATATACAAATTTATAACTAGACTGGAAAAAACAAGAAGACAAGAAAATGGAACAAGAAGAAAAGAAAACATACCTTGCTTCAATCCAAAATGCCTCTTCAAAAGATGAAACAATCTTTGAATGAAGGAGACAATCCTTCAAATAGAAAAAGATTCTAAAACCCTTGCCATGTTTTTCCAAACTCGGATTTGGAGAATAACAAAAAAAACATGTTTCAAGATACAAGAAAATGGGTTGAATCTCTATCCAAACCCCACGCCTAGGTGAAGGAAGCAAAAAAAATTTAGGAGAGTGTTGAAATTGTGACAAATTTCAAAGAAAATCGTGGCATTAATAAACACGTTTTTTGTTGTTTATATATCATTAAAACCTAATGATTTGAACCTCCAAATGGTGTGGGATGTGTTTATAAATGCATTAAAATAGGAGACAATCCAAAATGCCTCTTACCTCCTAAAATTCTTCCACAAAATTTGCTTGAAAACCTCAACAAATTCACCTTCTTGGTTGGTTGAGTTCTTCGAGAGATGCAACAAGTTTCTTTTTTTACATGCAATAATGAAAATGTTGGTATTTTGGTATGGTTTTTTCATTGATATCAACACCTATCAACACTTATCAACTCTAGCACTTTGGAGGATCAGCAATATTCACCGACAAGCAAGTGACTTATGCACAGTCACTGGTATCTGGTACACCGATAGGATATAATGTTCACTGGCACTTGGAATGATATGGAAAACACCTGGTTATGTTGAAGACATCATTTGGACACTTTGTCTTGGATATTTGTTCATTGGCATATTCGTATTTGCATATTTGCTATTACCGGCAAATAGGTCCAGGATAAGCACCAGCGGGCTTATCTATTCCAGATCAGCACGACATGCTTTGGAGATGATTTTTTTGTTATTGTAAATGCATTAAGCTGACATGTTGAATCGGTTATTGCATCGATCATTGATTTACTTGTAAAATTTTTTATTGTAATATCTTTTAGAGCTGACCTACTAAAATTGGTCTTAGGTTATGGTATATATGTAAGATCTTATTTGTAAGATCGATATGCGATAAGGATAAGGAATTGTAAGAAGGTATATGCAAGAATAAGTAGAGCTATACACGCAGACATCATTTGAAGGTAAAGCAAGGTATTTGTAAAGACAATCAGAACTACACCGGTACTGAATCCAACATATGAAGATGCTATTTTAGGCAGTACATTCTTATTGGATATAGCCATCCAATTGTAGTCAATGTGACTCCTATTTGTGTTTGAGCAGTGAGCTCTAGGCGCTTGGCCTTTCTGCATGTGCAGACCCCATTTGTATACACATACTATCTGCAGTAGTATCATCTGATTGTGGGTAAGGTTTACCACCATGGTTTTTCCCCTTATAGGGTTTCCACGTACAAATATTGGTGTTATGTGTTGTGGATGTTATTATCTTTCTGTTTCATGCATTAATCTTTACCGGTACTGCAATTAACTAATAAACTGTCTACCGGCATAAAGTTATGTTTATCGGTATTAAGCATTAAGGTTGGTAAATTGTTTTTGGTTTGAATTTACTTGACAACTAATTCACCCCCCCCCTCTCAGTTGTCTCTGGGACCTAACAATTGGTATCAGAGTTGAGTCCTCTTTTTGCAGAAGTTTAACAGCTTGAGGAGATCCAATGTCTACTAACTATTTCAGGAAGGACATTCCTAAACTTGATGGAACCAACTATGGAATATGGAAGATCAGAATGGAGACACATCTAAATTGCATTGGAAAGGACATCTGGGATGTTACAAAGAATGGTTATACAACTCCTACAACCAGTTAGCCTAATCCACCAAACTTGGCTAAAGATGAAGAAAATGATTGCAAAGCAAGAGAAGCACTTTTGAGCACATTAACAAATCAACAAATCATGGGATTATCAGATAGTTCTACTACTAAAGCTATTTGGGATCACTTGGAATATTGAATGAAGGAGATTCTAGAGTCAAAATTGTAAAACTTGAAAGCTTCCGGGTTAGGTATGAAAATCTGAAAATGGAAGAAGATGAAAGGATTTTTCCTTTTATGGAAAGAGTAAATGAAATTGTTTTGGGTATTAAATATTGTGGAGGAACCTTAAGTGAAGATGAAATTGTTTCAAAAATTTTAAGAGGATTTCCACCAGCATATAAAATGAAATTTATTGCTATAAATGAGTTGAGAACAATGCCTAATACATCAGTAACTAGGGATACATTGATTGGAAAACTTTCAGCTTTTGAAATTGAGGAATTTGGTCATGTTGCTACTATAAAGATAGATTTAGCTTTTAAGGCATCAACATCATCTGCACCATCATTTGACAAGTCTGATCGAAAAGCCTTTTATGCAAGAGAACTTGAAGAAAGCAGGAGAGAAAATGAAGAACTTGAAGCACTATTTGCAAGAAAAATGCCTAAAGGTCCAGTTGGAAGTAATTATGAAGGTAAAACACCCTTTAAATGTTTTAACTGTAATAAGATTAGTCATATGGCTTCAAGATGCCCTAATAGACATGCTATACTAAGAGAAGAAGCTAGAAGTACATACAAGCCTAACCCTAAATACCAGAGATACAGATTTAAAGAATAAAGATAAATCTTGTTATCTCGCTAATGAAGGAGTCACTGATGATTCTGATGAGGATCCGACAGACAATGGACGGGTTTTTGTTGCTATAACAGAAGATCAACTGGCACCTACTATTCAACCGGTAGAGCAGGCCCTAGTAGCTAAAGTTGAAGTTAAGGATGAATGGATCATTGATTCAAGATGTTCACATCACATGACTGGTGATAAAGGTAAATTCTTGAACTTTCAAGAATATAATGGAGGCCTAGTAAGATTTGGAGATGACAAAACTTATTTAATAAAAGGAAAAGGTACAATATCTCTTGATGGAAAGCATAATACTGACAATGTTTACTATGTAGAAGGTTTAAAGCATAATCTTTTGAGTGTTGGTCAATTAGTTGAGAAAGGATTTCAGTTACAATTCAAGAATGGTAAATGCAAAATTATGAACAGAACTAGTTTGGAAATTGCAACCGGTAATCAAACTAGAGGTAACATCTTTCATTTGAATAATAATGAAAAGACATGCTTGATTGCACACATTGATGAAAGTTGGCTATGGCACAAGAGACTCTGTCATGTAAATTTTGATTGCATGGTAAAAATTAGTACTACTAAGGCAGTTAGAGATTTACCTAAGATTGTCAAAACTCACAATCTAGTATGTAAGGAATGTCAATTTGGAAAACAAGTTAGAGCATCTTTTAAAAGTATTCTAGAAAAATCAAATAATGCTCTTGACTTAATTCACACTGATTTATGTGATCCAGCTAGAACTAAAAGCTTACAAGGTGATGGATATTTCATGCTAATCATTGATGACTATTCTGGAATGTGTTGGGTTACTTTTCTCAGAGAAAAATCAGAAGCACTTGGAAAGTTCAAACTATTCAAAGCAATGGTAGAGAATGAAACCGATAAGAAAATCAAATGTCTGAGATCAGATCAAGGAGGAGAATTCACATCTAATGAATTTAATACATTATGTGAAGTAAATGGAATCAGAAGATAGTTATCAGCACCCCAGACACCACAGCAGAATGGAGTTGTAGAAAGGAAAAACAAAACTATCTTGGATGCAGCCAGAAGTATGTTATCTGAAGAAAATCTACATCATGTATATTGGAGAGAGGCAGTAAGCACAGCGGTCTACACATTCAACAAAGTTCACATCAAAGGAGAAACCAGTAAGACTCCTCATGAACTATGGTTTGGTATTACTCCTCCTCGTAAATATTTCAAAATATTTGGAAGTAAATGCTATATTAGAAGAGATGAGTATATTGGAAAATTTGATCCTAGAAGTGATGAAGGAATATTTCTTGGTTATTCATTTAAGAGAAAGTCATATAGATGTTTTAACAAGAGATTGCAGAAAATTGTTGAGAGTACAAATGTGAAGATTGATGAACAGTTTAGAGGAACTTCAAGGTATATAGACTCTGAACTGGCAATAGAGATAGTGACAAATGAACCTACAGTGAATCCACCAGTACAAAATGAAGATCCAGTTACACTAGTATCATCTAAAAATTCCACTATAACTGAGGAACATCAGCAAACAAAGACACCCCGGTATGTAAGACTGAATCACTCTAAAAATCAGATAATTGGGAACAAGTATCAATGAGTTATGACAAGAGGAAGATTGGAAAATAAAGCGGTATGTCTTATTTCTCAAATTTAACCATCATCAATTAATGAGGCATGTGAAGATAAACACTGGATTTAAGCTATGGAAGAAGAATTAGAGCAAATTGAGAAAAATAAACACATGGACATTAGTTCCCCGGCCTAAAGACAAAAATGTGATTGGAGCAAAATGGGTATTCAGAAACAAACTTAATGAATATGGTAAGGTAATCAGAAATAGAGTAAGACTAGTGTGTAAGGGATATTCTCAAAAAGAAGGAATTGATTATAATGAAACCTTTGCACTGGTAGCTAGAATTGAGGCAGTCAAATTATTCTTAGCCTTTGCAACACACAAGAACTGCAAAGTATATCAAATGGATATTAAATGTGCATTTTTGAATGGAGATCTTGAAGAAGAAGTTTACATTGAGCAACCTGATGGATTTTCTTTGACAGATAACAAAGATATGGTTTGCAGGTTAAGAAAAGCTTTGTATGGGTTGAAGCAAGCTCCAAGAGCTTGGTATGCTAGATTGGATAAGTATCTTTTGAAGATTGGATTTTCTAAAGGTAATGCTAAAAGCAACTTATACTACAAAGTGACTAATGATGACATCTTGGTTATAGAAATTTTTGTTGATGATATAATATTTGGAGGAGAAGATGGATTATGTAAAGACTTTTCTATTGAAATGCAACAAGAATTTGAAATGTCTATGATTGGAGAGATAAAATTCTTTTTAGGATTGCAGATTTCACAGACTGATTAAGGTATATTCTTGAGTCAATCCAAATACTTGAAAGAGTTACTAAAGAAATTTGGGATGGAGAACTCTAAACCGGTAAGCACACCTCTAACTACAAATGACAAATTATCACTAAGGGATGAATCTACACCTGTGTTAGTGAATAGATTTGTCCTTCTAAAATAACTATACAAATAAACTCAAAATGTCCAGAATGAAGGACAAAAAGAACTAACAGTTGGATAGATTATCATTGAAGTGACAATCTTCCTCTGAATTGAGAGGTACAGCTCCCTCTTAGAAGATTTACAAGGAATTAAATTGCTGATATGCTTTTAACCAGAAAGCAATAAAGGAAAATAACATTCATCCATAGCCATGAAAATGAATGCCAAAGATTTACAAAACAGATATAAATGAAGACCATTAAATCAAAGTTTAATTGTCTACACTTATGGATAACATTTGGACTAAAAACTAACAGAGAATGTTGTTGCTCCAATATGGCTTACTTTCAAGCACATAGTCTTGTAATAAATCCACATACACAATCAATTATAGTAGAAAAGACATTAATAAACAACTGCAAAGGCTCAAAGTCCAGCTATAGTCATGAGAAGGATATCAACAACACAAAGATTGAAGATATCATCTGCATTCTATTCATGTCTGAAAATCAACTCGAAGATTGATATTTTTCATACAAAACATTGCTTATAAAAGCTTCAACTCCTCCCTTATGAATAAAAATCTACTCCCCCTCAGCCATAGGCTGCTGGAAGAAAAGAAAAGAAGAAGAATCTCGGCTCCCTCAATCCGCTTGCAATAAATAGCTACATGAGATCTTTATTCAATTTTATAACTGATTCTTGAAAAACCTTTTAACTTATGCTTTTCACTTTCCCCATTACTCTTATTTATAGCATCAAATATTTATAAACATTAGAAATATAATTCTCTAAAGTTTATAAGAATATTTGGACAGGTGGCACTTGAATATTTTATCCCAAAATGAAAATATTCTTTATGCTAGGCGAACTGAAAATATTTGTGACAGTCAAAATCTGTCTCGGTGCGGGGGCCGTAACTTTCGTTTACACCGTTGGATCTTTCTCAATTTTGGATATGTTGGTCATAACCTAGTTTTCTGAATTCTGACTAGAGAGATTTCAAAAAAAATGTCTGAGTAAAAAGATATGTGCTACTGTGTGCGGGTCTATATGACTGTCATAAAATCAGACTTGTCAAAATAATGTTCTCAGTGATTTTCACATCTTCTACTCTCAAACACACTGGTTTCTTTGAAATTAGAATTGACCTTCTATAGATTCTGATAATTATAGATACAGCCAAGATGAACAATGATAATTCATATGGGATTTAAATCCATCTGAAGTATTTGAGTTGCCTTATCGAGACAACTTTTGAACTTGGCCCTGTTGAACCATCTGTACCTGGGGAACAGTTGAACTGCTTGAACTTTGAACCTGCAGAGCTTGAACCTTGAACCTTGAACTTGTGAGGTTCAAAAACACAAACTACACCCATATGCTTCATTGATTGCTTTGCCTTTCCATTTTGGTTGTGCGTTGAACCTTTAAATTTCATTGAACATTTTGAACATCACTGAACTATTTGAACTAGATTCAAATGGTTCACAGTCTGGAGAAAGAGTATATGAAACATCATCTACGACCATGAAATAGAGCTGATGCAAAACACTTGATATGAATGTTATCCTGAAAATGTCTTAGACACAACTTAGAACCCGTGGTACCTAAATGAACACTATGAACTCTTTTCAGGATGGTTCGAGGGGTTCATGAGGTTCAAACCGACTATTGAAATGTAATGCTAAGGATTTAGAAATGATTTACAGAAGGATTAGGGATTGAACCAATGAAATTTTAACAAGATTCCAGAAAAAGAGGGAGAAAAGGACTCAACTAAAAATTTTACAAGGCGACTCACTCTTGTTATGAGGGACGAATGACAAGGTAACATTGGCTCTGACTAGGGACCGAGACTGTAAAGGACTAGGAGAATCTAGAATGTCTTTGGAAGAGATCAATTCCTAGCCTTTGGGCAACAGAGTCAAGAAAAACAAATCACAGGGAGCTTCTTGCAGAGGGCGGAGGCAACAAGGAAAAACCAACAAGCCAAAACCCACACTAAACCAAGGCTGAAAATTAAGACAAGCTACACCTAGATCACACCAAAAATATTATTTACAAAAATATACAGGTAGGAAAATTCCACCATGAGAACTGGAGCTAAGAAATTCTTACACAAAACCATCCACCGGTTGGGAGAAGAAGGAGCCTTTTCGGAAAAATGGCTTGTGTTCAAATGAAGCAATCCAAAACCATGCTCTTCTGGTAACTTCTTCAATGCGGAACACCAAACTAACAATATGAAGGAACTTTGTGAATACACATTCATCCCCAAAAAGCCATGTTTCATTATGAACTTCTGAATTTTCTAGAAATATCTACACAGTACTTCTCAAATAATGTTCTATTTCTAGCTAAAAAAGGTAATGCTCAGAAATTCCTAGGGAAAAGGCTGCATCATTCTCACAATCACTAAATGAACACTATGAACTCTTTTCAGGGTGGTTCGAGGGGTTCATGAGGTTCAAACCGACCATTGAAATGTAATGCTAAGGATTTAGAAATGATTTACAAGAGGATTAGGGATTAAACCAATGAACTTTTAACAAAATTCTGGAAAAAGAGGGAGAAAAGGACTCTACTAAAAATTTTGCAAGGCAAATCACTCTTGTTATGAGGGACGAATGCCAAGGTAATATTGGCTCTGACTAGGGACCGGGACTGTAAAGGACTAGGAGAATACAGAATGTCTTTGGAAGAGATTAGTGCCTAGCCATTGGGCAACAAAGTCAAGAAAAACAAAGCACAGGGAGCTTCTTGCAGAGGGCAGAGGCAACAAGGAAAAACTAACAAGCCAAAACCCACACTAAACCAAGGCTGAAAATTAAGACAAGCTACACCTAGATCACACCAAAAATATTATTTACAAAAATATACAAGTAGGAAAATCCCACCATGAGAACTAGAGCCATGAACTTCTTACACAAAACCATCCACCGGTTGGGAGAAGAAGGAGCCTTTTCGGAAAAATGGCTTGTGTTCAAATGAAGCAACCCAAAACCATGCTCTTCTGGTAACTTCTTCAATGTTGAACACCAAACTAACAATATGCAGGAACTTTGTGAATACACATTCATCCCCAAAAAGCCATGTTTCATCATGAACTTCTGAATTTTCTGGAAATATCTGCACAGTACTTCTCAAATAATGTTCTATTTCTGGCTAAAAAAAGTAATGCTCAGAAATTCCTAGGGAAAAGGCTGCATCATTCTCACAATCACTAAATGAACACTATGAACTCTTTTCATGATGGTTTGAGGGGTTCATGAGGTTCAAATCGACCATTGAAATGTAATGCTAAGGATTTAGAAATGATTTATAGGAGGATTAGGGATTGAACCAACGAACTTTTAACAAGATTCCAGAAAAAAAGGGAGAAAAGGACTCAACTAAAAATTTTGCAAGGCGACTCACTCTTGTTATGAGGGACGAATGCCAAGGTAACATTGGCTTTGACTGGGGACCAGGACTGTAAAGGACTAGGAGAATCCAGAATGTCTTTGTAAGAGATCAATGCCTAGCCATTGGGCAACAGAGTCAAGAAAAACAAAGCACAAGGAGCTTCTTGCAGAGGGTGGAGGCAACAAGGAAAAAGTAACAAGCCAAAACCCACACTAAACCAAGGCTGAAAATTAAGACAAGCTACACCTAGATCACACCAAAAATATTATTTACAAAAATATACAGGTAGGAAAATCCCACCATGAGAACTGGAGCCAAGAACTTCTTACACAAAACCATCCACCGATTGGGAGAAGAAGGAGCCTTTTCGGAAAAATGGCTTGTCTTCAAATGAAGCAACCCAAAACCATGGGGTGAACTCACAATAATGGTTCCCACTTTTTTGCCACTTTTGACACTGAGATGAACATTTCTAAAATAATCTTCAACTTCCGAGAACTATAACTTTTAAACTATTAAAAATTTGAAGACGATGTAAATTAGTGATTTGTAGCATTTTGTTTGTAGATTCTATATACATTTTTTTCAAATTTTTTTGAAGGATTTTTTTTTAAAAATTCCATCTTCCTCAAAAAGTAGTTTTTTACAACAAACTACATTTTTTAAGAGTAACGTGCCTCCCGAAATGCATAACTTTTTTTCTATAAATGATAAAAACTCAATTCTTTCAAATTTTGGTTTGTAACATCAATATCTATGGCTTGCATTTGGTTTGACAGTGATATGTTCAATATTTTTCATTTTATAAAGTTTTGAAGTCCGACCAGTCATAATTTAGACATAGGTTTAAGTTTGAACACATAACTTGTTCTATATATATCAAAATTCAATTTTATTTTATTTTGTTAGAAAGAAGACATCAATACCAGGGGCTTAAATATTTTTCAGATTTTTTTGAATTAGTTTCTTATTTTTCCCAATGCGTTGAACAGAGAAGTTCATTTTCGGTGAAAAACCAATTTTCCATAAATTTAAAAAAACAAGAACATAATAAATTCAAAATATAACAAAATTATACTCGTTGGAAAGCTTGCTCCGAGTACTACCATCTAATATTTTTGGGTTATCAATATTATTTCATTCGTGCTTTGAATCAAAGCTCCGAAGTCATAAATTCTTCAGAACTCTGAAAAATTTTGGGAGAAACCTCTAACAGCACGGTTCGAATGAACAGTACTTCAATCGAATTGGGTTCGCTCGAACCCCCATTCGCTCGAACCCATTGGCTTAATTTTGGCCCATAATTTTTTGTAACGGTTAGGTTCGAACGAACCCAACCATTTTTAACTGTTGAGTTTCGTTCGAACCCTGGCCGACGCAATTTTTTTTTTTTCATTTGTGGACTCGTATAAATGTCCATAATTTTTTTCATTTTTTATCACACAAATGATTAAAATAATTCGCATTTTTGGATGAGAGAAGACATTTGAAAATTATTTTGAGGGCAATAATTTGAAGATATTTGAAGGTTTTTTTAAAAGCATGGGGAACAAGAAGAGAAGGCAAAATAAGACTTCAAGAAATTATTCTCCCGAAACGGAAGAAAGATATCGAGAACAAAAAAGACAAAGATATCATGATGCAAGTATGTATTTTTATTTTTATTTCTATTTAATTTTATATGTATTACGTACCAAAAATAGTGTTTATTTGTTAGTATTAATTAGTTCAATATTTTTTATCTAATATTTTTAATGAAAATTAATTTAAAAAATCTTAATTAAATTAATTGGAAATAATAGGATTAAAAATAATCTCGTTTTAATTGGAAAGCATAATTAATTTGAGATAATATGTGTATTTGCAAATTTCAAATTCCATTAACTTGCTTGTTGTGTAATTGTGTTTTTCTCCTATATAATTAAGTCAATTTATAATAGATAAGACCTATTAAGTCATAAAATTAATAAGACCTATTATATCATAATTTAGGTTCTAACTTATATATATTGAATATTTAAGATATGTACTTAATTTCATGTGATAGGTCCTTTAATATCACATAATATATCTATCTTAAGGGAAATTAAGTATATTAATGTGAAATTTTTTTGCATACGTGGTCATATTAATTTTAATAAAGGCCTATTAGGACTATTACATTGATTATAGGTCTTACATGTGACATAAATTTATAACCTATTACATGTTGAATAATTTAGGTTTTATTTATATGACTTCACGTATGCAAAAACATTTCAGATTAGGAGGTCTATTATGCAATAATAGGTCTTAAAAATATACACACATGTGACAAATTATAGTCCACTTACATTATGGTCCATAACAAATTAATATGAGGTCACCTTTATCGTATGCATGCATCAAAATATTTATACTTTTAATTTTCAAAATTGGAATTTCTAATTTATCAAAATTTCATTTTATGTGCTATTAGTGAGAGATTGAGGTTTTCAAAATAACTCATCAATATTTATTTCCACTTTATATGTTTATGTTTATTTGTTATATTAGCGCATTTAAACAAAATTTAACCTTAACACTATACGTAAGGAATAACATAAATTAAATGATAATAATAAACTAATTATAATTCTTCATGTGTAAATCTAGAATTAAACATCAGAAAAAAATTAAATTAAAATAATTATCACCTTCTTGAAATATTAATTACTGAACAAAATTTAACTCTAACTCTAAACCTACTTGCACAAGTTAAATAAATTTGAGCTCTAATCCTAACCTAAGATCAAATTGAACTTTAAACCTAAACAGGTAATTTAATTAGAGTTATAACACTAAGGTCCTGAAAGTAATTAAATTTAATAAACCAAATTGAACCCTAATTTTAACACAAATCTTTAAGCCAAATTCACCCCTATTCTTAAACCTAATTTAATAATCTATTAATTTGAACCTTACACCAACTCTTAAATTATGTGCAGAACGAGCTCGAGAAGAAGGGAGTTCTGAAGTGGGAGTCGAGGCAAACGAACCTGTTGAAGAACACAATATAGTTGATGAACATAGGGAGGAGATTGTCCAAGTTGAACCAATGGAGACCTTTGAAGGAGAGGGGTCAGGCTCCTTACCTACTACCACTGATATGGATGAGCATATTGTGGATCTAGCTAAATAGGTGAAGAGAATATTTCTTATAAAAATTTAGATCATTTACTTGAAATGGATGTGGATGAGTTGAAATGTCTTAGTGAAGAACCTAGACATACTAAAAGGAGGTCAATGAATAAAAGTGCAAAAGAAATAATGTCTCATTTCAACAATCTTGATACTACACTAAAAAAAGCTCAATTGTTATCAATTGTACTTACTCATAAAGACTTAATAGTTCCACTGAAATTGTTGGGTATAGATACAACAAGTCAAAAGAGGAAAACTTCTCACCTACAAAAATCTATTGTTGATAATGTTAAGAAAGGTTTGGTGAACATTGGTAAAAAATCTCGAAAAATAGATAAGACCATTTCAAGAAGAGTGATGTTGACATCTTTAGTAAATGAAAGATTTCCTCAGAAAAGACAAATCTCTTCACTATCATCTGAGTCTGGTTTTAGTAGAAGGACAATATCTAAATATGTTAAAAGGAGAAAGATTTTGGATGATGCTACCTCAGAAGGGAATTGGGCAATTATGTGTAGAGCTCCTTGTTCTGATACAAGTGAAGATGTTGTTAGGAACTTTGTGACAAGTTTTTGGAATGATAATACACGTCCTTCATCAAATAGTAGAGATGTTATCAAGCAAAGGATTGGTCCTGATCGTTATGATCTCCATGTAAAACATTGGATAGACACAACAAAACATGAATTGTATGTGTTTTTTACTAAAACAAACCCTCATATAAACATTGGACAAACCATGTTTGAACGGTTAAGGCCATATTATGTGGAGTTAAATATTATGTGGAGTTAAACAAAGTTTTCAAAACTTCTTGTTGTTGTTATCACATCGAATTTGACTTGTACTATCAGGTGCTTCAAAATATTAGAGAAGATAGTGATGGTTATGAAAATGCTCCTCCTAAACGAACAAGTCAATTCATAGAATCCATCTTATGTGATAAATCAGATGATGATGCAACCGGTCAAATAAATTGCATAAGTGGAATTTGTGGAACATGCGGGGACTTGGCTAAATTGCCTTTGAGAGATGAAGACACTGACATGAGGAAGATGGTAAATTGCAAGAGTTACAAGTACAAAAAAATTGAAACAAAATTTGGAAAGGAATCTACAAGGCTAGATTATGTAGAAGAGGAAATACCTATTAGAACATTTATGGAAAATTTTCGTAAGTTAATAAAACCATATATATGCCATGGTTTTTTTGCCAAGTGGCAAGAAGAACAATTTAAAATATTAAGAGACACTTTCCCACTTGGAACTATTCTATCTGTAGTTGACTTCGCAGAGAATTACTCTTTTGCACATCAAAAAGAGATTCAATCAGAGTATTACTTTTCAAAGCAAATCACTATTTTGGTGCATGTGTGTTATCGACATGCACAGATGAATTTGGATGGTGTTGATAGTACATTTGAAAATTATGTCATTAAGAAAGAGTACCACTTCTATATCAGTGATGATAAGGAGCATGACACACTTTTTGTACAACATTGCTTTAAGAAGTTTTTTGAATATTTGAAAGATAGAGGCATAAGAATAGTTAAACATTTTGTTTGGTCTGCTGGATGTGTGGCACAATTCAAATCTTCGAGGCCATTTTATGCACTATGTAGATATCATCGAAATGATAAAATACCACATGTTTGGAGTTTTTTTGAGAGAGGTCATGGAAAGGGTGAACATGAAGGTGCAGGAGCTTGTATCAAAAGTGCTCTAAGAAAGCATCAAATAAAGTACACAGGAGGTCATATAGAAGATGCATATGATGTTGTTGAATGGTGTGAGAAACACTTTGAGAAACCTAATTATCCTAGGGAATCATCATCGAGAACATACAAACCCATTCCATATAGAGTGTTTTGGGAGATAACTGGTACATGTTCTCTTTTAGTGTTTTATTTAATTTTTTTAAATCTTTTAAAAAATACATGTTCCTAGTTCAAATGTTTCAATTTAACAACTTGATCTACATGTACATTCTTGTACACATGTACATTTTGCAGATGTGGATAGAAGATCAATGCATGGATGCAAGAGCGTGGAGAGGACAAGATCTTTGCATTGTGTCATGAGTATAGATAATTGCCCATGGACATTATACACTAAGGATTATTCATGTTTTTGTTCTCAATGCATTTTTGAAAACTATGTTGATTGCAAGAACCAAGAGCTTGGATATGTTAGTGAATGGAAATTGGTGCCACTAGATGTTTCTGACACATACGAGGATTCAAATGAGGATGAAAACTTTGAAGACATTCCTTTGATTTCTAGTGATTATGATCATATTTCAAGATTGATTAAAAAAGGTACATATGACGTACACATGTAAATATTTCCTTAAAAATGACATGTATGTACATGTGCACATGGAATATATAATCTAACATGGACATGTGCATGAAATATATAATCTCTAGTCTAAACTTCATATCACATGATGCAAGAAATATATATAATCCGATCAAACACAACGGAGGTATAAAGTATAATCTAGTGTAAACTTCATACATGCATGAAATATACAATCTGATCAAACATGTAACGAGGTATTTAAAGAATATAATCTAGTCTAAACTTCATACATGATGCATGAAATATATATAATCCATATAAAACACAAACCAGGTATAAAGTATAATCTAGTCTAAACTGCATACATGCATGAAATATATATATAATTTGATCAAACACAAACAAGGTATAAAGTATAATCTAGTCTAAACTCCATGTACATGCATGAAATATATATAATCTGATCAAACACAAACCAGGTATAAAGTATAATCTAGTCTAAACTTCATGTACCTGCATGAATATATATATAATATGAAAGTCTATAAAAAGATAAATGTAAATGAGCTATAAAGTCTTGAGAAAATCAACAGGGATCATGTCGGCTACGAACTGAGCGACCATCTGAGGGAGACTCCTGGTGAGAGTCTAGATATCCAATAGACCCCTGCAAAAGTAGAATTTATTTAAATATTAAATATAATATATCTATCTCTCTAGACGTGCATGTACATCAAACCCAACTAGAGTTAAATAAAAATTTAAATATAAATTGTAATGTGCATGTATACAAATATGTACATATATGTACCAAAAACCATAACTAACCTGTCCACTAACAACATCTAAAGAATCTCTCCTACACACACGCTCAGAGCTCAAGGAAGGAGTGACATGAGCTAACTATCAATTTAAGGATTAGTCCACGATCAATTTGAATGATCTACAAATTAAAACTTAGAACTAGATTATTTATTGAACATGATATATATATATATATATATATATATATATTTATCCTATAAATTTACAACATGTATACATATCTTCTAAAAATTTAAACACACATGTACATGTACATACCTGTGTATCACCTGGAGTAGGCTGTATAGTCTGATCTTGTCCCGTGATCATATCAACAACATCACTCATGCCTGCATATCTCTCTCTAGTTGTACGTATCACTAAGGAGTGCAAGGGGCTAACTAGATGAGTGGGCATCGTGGATGAAGTGTCTGGCTGTAGTAACATGTCCATAAACCTAGTATGGCTCAAATCTCTTAGTTGCTCCTCAAATGAGTCCAAACCCTCATATGTGATATGGACCTGATTAGCTCGTATCTCCTCCTCTAATGAATCCAAGTGGCCCTCATCTGTGATATGGACCTGATCAGCTCGTAGCTTCTCCTCTGCAGCAACAAAGTGATCTATAGGTGGGTCAGTTCCTAGAGCATGTGTAGAGTGATGAGAATGTTGTGACTGACTCAGGGTATGCGTCGATGCCGGTGTATCCTGACTATCTCTGAGAATATCCTCTCTAACACGAGCCAATGGTATCCCAAGTCGAGATGAAATAAAATTGTAAGCATGTAGTAGGTCCTCGCCTAAATACTGTGACATCTGTCTACTACCTCCAACTATAGCTGCTACCTCATATGGGGAGGGGATGCCAGCAGTAATATACCGATCATCTAAATTTGAAGCCCCCCCATGACTAGAAGATGCATGATTTGTGGATGATCGAGAACATGGTCGACTCATCATATATCTGCCTAGCCTGTTAGAAGATATGGTGGTTGTTGTTGATGCAATTTGTCCAATCCTATCAATTGCTTCTCTCTAAGAAGCAATCACAATGTGATCCGCTATGGGGGCCATGGCTGGGACTACTACAGGAAATCTCTGGCCAACAAGGTCCCTGTGTCTAGGCGGAGCTCTATCACGCCTACAATATGCATCTCTATCAGCAATCCTGCCCCTCCCCTATCCATAATATCCTAGAATATCAAGGTAGTTTGGTTTCATCTGACAATGAGGATCAACATCATCAATGTGTGGCTCCTGATCAGGAGCCTGCGAAGATATATCCTGGGATGCCATCTATCTAGGTACATGTCATAAAGTTAAAATAAATACATAAGCAGAGAGAGAAAGATCATTTTCATGAGAGAGAGAGAGAGATTATACATAGAAATATTCATGAGAGAGAGAGATCATTTTCATTTTCAAAAAATTTAAATCTTCAAGAATACATAAAAAATTCAAATATTTCAGAGAGAGAGAGAGATAACATATATTTCAGATCTAGAGATAACATATATTTCAGAGAGATAGAGAGATCTAACCGTGTGTATATTTAAATCTTTGAAATACATAAAAAATTCAAGAACATGATATATAACATGGAATGCAACAAGTCTCTAAATTTTTTGACAATTTTTTTGTTATTGAACTCCATATCTAAAAAAAATAGAGGTCATTGTATTTTTGTAATTTGGGCCCATATGATTATAAAATTATTAAATCTACAATATGTGATCTTAAGGGGAATGTCATACGACCCCTTAAGACACTATGTGATGGACTAAGGGGTATTTCGTTCACATACAACCCCTTAAGACACTATGTGATGGACTAAGGGGTATGTCATTCACATGGATTTTATAAGGATTCATATGTGGTTCTAAGGGGTCACGCATGTGTTATAACACATGCATGACCCCTTAGGACCACATATGACCCCTTAGGACACTATGTGATCCTAAAGGGAATGTCATATGTACACTAGTATGTTATAAGGGGTCATATGTGACCTACTAAGGGGTCACGCATGTGTTAATGCATGTGTGACCCCTTAGGACAACATACAACCCCTTAAGACACTATGTGATGGACTAAGGGGTATGTCATTCACACTAGGATTTTATAAGGGGTCATATGTGGTTCTAAGGGGCCACGCATGTGTTATAACACATGTGTGACCCCTCAGGACCTTATATGACCCCTTAGGACACTATGTGATCCTAAGGGGAATGTCATATGTACACTAGGATGTTATAAGGGGTCATATGTGACCTACTAAGGGGCTACGCATGTGTTAATGCATGCATGACCCCTTAGGACAACATACGACCACTTAAGACACTATGTGATGGACTAAGGGTATGTTGTTCACACTAGGATTTTATAAGGGGTCATATGTGGTTCTATGGGGTCACGCATGTGTTATAACACATGCGTGACCCCTTAGGACCACATATGACCCCTTAGGACAGTATGTGATCCTAAGGGGAATGTCATATGTACACTAGGATGTTATAAGGGGTCATATGTGACCTACTAAGAGGTCATGCATGTGTTAATTCATGTGTGACCCCTTAGGACCACATACGACCCCTTAAGACACTATGTGATGGACTAAGGGGTATGTCGTTCACACTAGGATTTTATAAGGGGTCATATGTGGTTCTAAGGGGTCACGCATGTGTTATAACACAAGTGTGACCCCTTAGGACCACATATGACCCCTTCGGACACTATGTGATCCTAAGGGGAATGTCATATGTACACTAGTATGTTATAAGGGGTCATATGTGACCTACTAAGGGGTCACGCATGTGTTAATGCATGCGTGACCCCTTAGGACCACATACGACCCCTTAAGACACTATGTGATGGACTAAGGGGTATGTCGTTCACACTAGGATTTTATAAGGGGTCATATGCGGTTCTAAGGACCACATATGACCCCTTAAGACACTATGTGATCGTAAGAGGAATGTCATATGTACACTAGAATGTTATAAGGGGTCATATGTGACCTACTAAGGGGTCACGCATGTGTTAATGCATGTGTGACCTACTAAGGGGTCACGCATGTGTTAATGCATGTGTGACCCCTTAGAACAACATACGACCCCTTAAGACACTATGTGATGGACTAAGGGGTATGTCATTCACACTAGGATTTTATAAGGGGTCATATGTGATTCTAAGGGGTCACGCATGTGTTATAACACATGTGTGACCCCTTAGGACCACATATGACTGCTTAGGACATTATGTGATCCTAAAGGGAATGTCATATGTACACTAGTATGTTATATGTGATCCTCTATGGTCCTAAAGGAATGTATATTGTCATCAGGGGCATATGTGGTCTTAAGGGGTCATGTTGTGCGTGTAATAGGATGTGAAAATGGGTCACATTATAGAGGATTTATTTTGTCTAATTTGTTTAAATTTGTTATCTAAATTTTTGAATGTTTTTTTAAATTAAAATTTATTAATTTTTCTAGCATTTAATTTATTATATTTAGGTTTGTGACATTTTTCTAATTTTCTTTTTTTGCTAATGTTTTTCTAAGTTCTAATTTACTACCTTAGTTTTCTATGTTTTTCATAACAATTTTTTAAAATGTTGAAAAAAAAATATATACAGTTACGTAATTTTAAAAACAAATTGACACATTTCAGTCAAAACATTAAATTATCAAACATTTTTCTAAAATAATGAAAAACAATAAATTATCAAACATTTTTCTAAAATACTGAAAAACAATAACTATACAATTATTTAATTAAAAAAATAAATTAACAAACAAATTATTTATTAATTTAATAAAAAAAGACATTATTAAACCAAACAAAAGGTTATTTTGTGCACCTGATATAATAAAGGTCAAAAATTGAAATATGAGAGACGCTAGCTGCTGCAGACAAAGCTCGGTGACATGATGCTGATGACTGGTTTGATCCAACCCCCACTGGACAGAAAAAGACAAGTTTGATAATGACTCTTTAACTGTCACATTCTCTATTTATAAAAGTTTGAAAAAAACCTAACCGAAAATGGGTTCGAGCGAACCCCTTAAAATAATAATATTATGGTGGGTTTGCTCGAACCAAAAATCCACCCATGGTCTGAGCAAACCCACGACTGCAAGTCGCTTCGCTCGAACTCAGAGGGGTAGTTCGATTGAACAGGCCTATTTCGCTCGAACCCCTCAAAAAATAAACTTCCCACTTTCGCCAAATTTCTTCATTGGCGAAAGTGGGAACCAACTTTGTGAGTTCACCCCATGCTCTTCTGGTAACTTCTTCAATGTTGAACACCAAACTAACAATATGAAGGAACTTTTTGAATACACATTCATGCCCAAAAAGCCATGTTTCATCATGAACTTCTGAATTTTCTGGAAATATCTGCACAGTACTTCTCAAATAATGTTCTATTTCTGGCTGAAAAAAGTAATGCTCAGAAATTCCTAGGGAAAAGGTTGTATCATTCTCACAATGACCACTATTAAGACCATTATTCTTAAAATAATTTTCAGCATTTGAACTAATCTCGGAATCAAGAGACACTTCATCATGCATGGGGTCCAACTTAGCTGAAACAACTTCAACATCTTTTACTGAGATTAAATCTACAAATTCCCTATCCAAACTTAATGCATGAAATAAATTAATACCTGAATCCTTCTCCTTGAAATCCCCTTCTTCAATGGATGACAAGAACTGCTCTATGATCTCTTCTTCACAAAAAGAAGTACTATCCAAACCGGTCAACAGTTCTTGGGACTGCAACTCTTCATTAGTTTGACCATTATTTTGTTTCACTTCTGAATTTTCTTTTTCAATCAGATTTTCAGAATTGGAAACATCTTTATCAAGATGTGATTCCACCTTATTGTGAACCCAATCTTCATTAGGAAGACATAATATTGCTTTACTGTCAAAATGAAATGATTCTACAAAGGACTCATCACAAGCTTTTAAACATAAAGAATCATTTTCATCAACTTCATGTATAAGATTGAAAGCTTCATACTCTGGTTGCATGTAAATCTGAAAATTTTCATCCTTTATACTTTTTGGAACAAGATAACTTTCCATACTATCAAAACTGAAAGTTTCTATTTCTGGGTAAGAGAAAGACCTCAAAAAACCTTTTTCATTCAAGCTCTTAGGTTCTCCAATGTTGTCTTGATTATTCTCACTTACCATTGTCTGACTTGCATGAGACTGAACTGTTTCTTACTGAACTTCTCGCTCATTTAAGACAAGGTAATTGTAGGAGTGAGATGAAACTGAGATGACTGGAGCCTCATCATCATCAAATTTTAATTCTTCTTTCAGCTGCAATATTTTCTTTGCATAAACTTGCAAAACTCTTGTCTTTTCTTTCAATTCTTTCAATTTGTGAAATTTGATGCAAATGCTTCTCCATAGAAGAGTGGATGCATGATCATCTTCCACACTTATATTATTTCTAACAGTATTTTATCATCTATTGCAATAATTTCCAAGATCGAAGGATCTAGTCTTTTCCCTTTTCTCATTGCTCTTGCCTTGAGAATGATGTTTATATACAGAGTCGCCAATCTCCTGCACAGAGATAAATCTAAAAATCTGAGGAAACAAAATGCACTAGTCTTTGATTCTGAATCCCTAGCAGAGTCGCCAAAAATCTGTTAGTGAACAGATTTGTCCTTCTAAAATAACTATACAAATAAACTCAAAATGCCCAGAATGAAGGACAAAAAGAACTAGCAGTTGGATAGATTATCATTGAAGTGACAATCTTCCTCTGAATTGAGAGATACAACTCCCTCTTAGAAGTTTCACAAGGAATTAAATTGTTGATATGCTTTTAACCAGAAAGCAATAAAGGAAAATAACATTCATCCATAGCCATGAAAATGAATGCCAAAGATTTACAAAATAGATATAAATGAAGACCATTAAATCAAAGTTTAATTGTCTGCACTTATGGATAACATTTGGACTAAAAACTAACAAAGAATGGTGTTGCTCCAATATGGCTTACTTTCAAGCACACGGTCTTGTAATAAATCCACATACACAATCGTTTATAGCAGAAAAGACATTAATAAACAACTGCAAAGACTCAAAGTCCAGCTACAGTCATGAGAAGAATATCAACAACACAAAGATTGAAGATATCATTTGCATTCTATTCATGTCTGAAAATCAACTCAAAGATAGATTTTTTTTGTACAAAACATTGCTTAGAAAAGCTTCAACTCCTCCCTTGCGAATAAAAATCTACTCCCCCTCACCCACAGGCTGCTGGAAGAAAAGAAAAGAAGAAGAACCCTAGCTCCCTCAAACCGCTCACAATAAATAGCTACATGAGATCTTTATTTAGTTTTATAACTGAATCTTGAAAAACCTTTTAACTTATGCTTTTCACTTTCCCCATTACTCTTATTTATAGCATCAAATATTTGTAAACATTACAAATACAATTCTCTAAAGTTTATAAGAATATTTGGATAGGTGGCATTTGAATATTTTATCCCAAAATGAAAATATTCTTTATGCTGGGCTAACTGAAAATATTTGTGACAGTCAAAATATGTCTTGGTGCGGGAGCTATAACTTTTGTTTGCACCGTTCGATATTTCTCAATTTTGGATGTGTTGGTCATAACCTAGTTTTCTACATTCTGATCTGGAGCGATTTCAAAAATAATGTCTGAGTAAAAAGATATGTGCTACTGTGTGTGGGTCTATATGACTGTCATAAAATCAAACTTGTCAAAATAATGTTCTCAGTGATTTTCACATCTTCTTCTCTCAAACACACTGATTTCTTTGAAATTAGAATCGACCTTCTATAGATTCTGATAATTATAGATATAACCGAGATGAACAATGATAATTCATATGGGGTTTAAATCCATCTGAAGTATTTGAGTTGTCTTATCATGACAACTTTTGAACTTGGCCCTGTCAAACCATCTGTACCTGGGGAACAGTTGAACTGCTTGAACTTTGAACCTGCAGAGCTTGAACCTTGAACCTTGAACCTTGAACCTGCGAGGTTCAAAAACACAAACTGC
The DNA here is from genome assembly GCF_030272615.1 of Cryptomeria japonica. Lineage (NCBI taxonomy): Eukaryota > Viridiplantae > Streptophyta > Pinopsida > Cupressales > Cupressaceae > Cryptomeria > Cryptomeria japonica. Next base: position 491,920,588 of record NC_081411.1, read on the forward strand.
ACCCATATGCTTCATTGATTTCTTTTCCTTTCCATTTTGGTTGCGCGTTGAACCTTTGAATTTCATCGAACATTTTGAACATCACTGAACTGTTTGAACTAGGTTCAAACGGTTCATAGTCTGGAGAAAGAGTATATGAAACATCATCCACAACCGTGAAATAGAGCTGATGCAAAACACTTGATATGAATGTTAGCCTAAAAATGTCTTAGACACAACTTAGAACCTGTGGTACCTAAATGAACACTATGAACTCTTTTCAGGATGGTTCGAGGGGTTCATGAGTTTCAAACTGACTATTAAAACATAATGCTAAGGATTTAGAAATGATTTACAGGAGGATTAGGGATTGAACCAACGAACTTTTAACAAGGTTCCAGAAAAAGAGGGAGAAAAGGACTCAACTAAAAATTTTGCAAGGCGACTCACTCTTGTTATGAGGGATGAATGACAAGGTAACAACCTGTTAATCTGAGTAGGTACAAATCTATGATAGGAGGCCTACTGTATTTGACACAAACAAGAACGGATATTATGAATGCAGTATGTATTGTTTCCAGATTTCAGAGTAATCCTAGAGAAAATCATGAATCAGCAGTAAAAAGGATTTTCTGGTACTTACAAGGTACTACAAATCTTGGCTTATGGTATCCTAGAGATGAAAACTTTGAATTATGTGCATACACAGATGCAAATTGGGCATGAGATGTGGATGATAGAAAAAGCACCACCGGCAGAGCATTTTTTCTTGGAAGCAGATTAATTTCTTGGTTGAGTAAGAAACAAAGTTGCACATCTTTATCAACAATAGAATCAGAATATGTTGTTGCGGCAACTAACTGTACATAGGTATTATGGCTTAAGCAAATGTTGAAGGACATAAAGGTAAAATGCAAGGAACCTATAACTATCTATTGTGATAACACTGTAGAAATTGATATATCTAAGAATCTGGTATTACATTCTAAAACCAAACATGTTTCTATCAAACTGAATTTTCTAAAAGAGAATGTTGAAGCAGAAGAAGTAAAACTGGTTTATGTGAATACTAAAGAACAGATTGCAGATATTTTCACTAAACCTCTGCCTAAAGAGACCTTTGAATATCTTAGAGATCATCTTGGGGTCATACCCCCACCAGTAGAGACTTATACAGCTGATTTTTGTCATCAACTGGCAGAATTAATAGAGAAATCTTTTACTCCGGCTTTGATGAGGAGAGCTACTTCTCAGGGGGAGTAGTTGGCATACTGAATTGGTTGGTATTTTGTATTTACATCTAGTTTTGTATTGGCTTTGGCATTTGATGTCAAAGGGGGAGAGATATCTATGGAAAAATACTTTATCTTTTGGGGAGAGATTATTCATTAAGGGAGAGATTGATACTTTGAGATGATTGATTACTCTATGTATCTGAATTTTGATTTCTAGTCATGATCTCTTTTGGGAGATGTTGGTTTTTGGTATTTGGCATTTTTGTTTGGACACTTTGATGGTTTTTCCATCTTGTGTTGCCATCAATGTCAAAGGGGGAGATTGTTGGTATTTCGGTATGGTTTTGTCATTGATGTCAACACCTATCAACACTTATCAACTCTAGCACTTTGGAGGATCAGCAATGTTCACCAGCAAGCAAGTGACTTATGCATAGTCACCGGTATCTAGTACACCGGCATGATATAATGTTCACCAGCACTTGGAATGATATGGAAAATACCTAGTTATGTCGAAGACATCATTTGGACACTTTGTCTTGGAGATTTGTTCATTGGCATATTCGTATTTGCATATTTGCTATTACCAGCAAATAGGTCCAGGATAAGCATCGGCGGGCTTATCTATTCCATATCAGCATGGCATGCTTTGAAAATGATTTTGTTATTATTGTAAATGCATTAAGCTGACATGTTGAATCGGTTATTGCATCGATCATTGATTTACTTGTAATATCTTTTAGAGCCGACCTACTAAAATTGGTCTTAGGTTATGGTATATATGTAAGATCTTATTTGTAAGATCAATAAACAATAAGGATAAGGAATTGTAAGAAGGTATATGCAAGAATAAGCAAATCTATACACGCAGACATCATTTGAAGGTAAAGCAAGGTATTTGTAAAGACAATTAGAACTACACTGGTACTGAATCCAGCATATGAAGATACTATTTTGAGTAGTACATTCTTATTGGATTTAACCATCCAATTGTAGTCAGTGTGACTCCTATTTGTGTTTGAGCAGTGAGCTCTAGGTGCTTGGCCTTTCTACATGTACAGACCCCATTTGTATACACATACTATCTGCAGTAGTATCATCTGATTGTGGGTAAGGTTTCCCACCATGGTTTTTCCCCTTATAGGGTTTCCACATACAAATATTGGTGTTTCGTGTTGTGGATGTTATTATCTTTATGTTTCATGCATTAATCTTTACCGGTACTATAATTAACTGATAAACTGTTTACTGGCATAAAGTTATGTTTACCAGTATTAAGCATTAAGGTTGGTTAAATTGTTTTTGGTTTGAATTTACTTGACAACTGATTCACCCCCCCCCTCCCAGTTGTCTCTGGGACCTAACAGAAAATTGGGTTTTGGACTTCATATTACATGTTTAAAATGTCACTTTATCTTGCACAAGGCAAAATCAAGTTTTAAAACCATATTGCAAGTTTAAAATGTCACTTTATCTCCATTCTAGGCAAAAATTGGGTTTTTGAGAGAGAAATACAAGTTATAATAACTTGTAAGGGGAAAATAAAATCCCCTCAACAAGTTTTAATAACTTAACACATGCTTGGTGGTTCTTTTCTCTAGAAGCTCAGTTTGAACCAGTTTTTAAATATATTGTAAAAATTATATATTATTAATAAAATATATCAAGTGGCATTGCCACATTGCAAAAAAAATAAATAAATAACTTAACACATGTAATAGGGGAATAAAATCCCCATTACAATTAAAGACACTTAAAATGGGAAGTTTATAAAATAATTATAAGTGAATTTTTAAATTTACAATTTAAAATTAACTTTTAACTTATACAAAAAATTCCTATTATGACTTAAAAAGCCAAAAAGCATTAAGGGGGAAATAAAAAGTAAGTTACAAGTTCTAATATCAAAAAATGCACTTGTAATTAACTAAAAATTTCCCTATAAAGACTAAAACAAAGGAAAACATAAAAAGTTGCAACTTAAGGAAAATTTCCCACCTGCAATCAGGGAGAAAAAACCTGAAATTGAAGGAGAAACATAGCAAATGAACCCAAAATGTGATGAAATTTGAAATGTGGTTTGAGGATGGAGTGGGGATTAAGCCACTCCAAGGGCAAAGCAAAATTCTGCCTCGGGAAGCATGCCACAGAGTAAAATTTTCATTTTTTGACAAAAAATTTATGTAATAGTCCATCATTTTTTAAAACAAAAATGAGGACAACAATGACATGTAATGCCTGCCAAAATACCCTAGAGAAATAGACCTAATCTATCTACAATGGAGACATTTTTTTCTTAAAATGCACATCCTTTAAACAACATATGCAGCTATATCACCCATCCAATGATAAACAAATATAACATCTACTAAATGCATCAATAATAATCATCTCATAGTCTTAATTGTTAAATTGCATAAAACATCTTATCACAATTTACCCAAGCGGAATAACATATCATATCATCTTTCCCCTAGGGTATCTCAACGTCACTACTTAAGAGTAACATCTATGGACTAGGTTCATTTTAAGCACCAATAACAAGTGCTCCTAATTCCATATAACACATCCATTCTAACATCATAAAGCTAACAAGTATCCTTCCTAACATCATGATACTAATCTCATAATCAATCATTACTTCCATTAAGACTATCTTAGATCTGTAATGGTGGAAAAATGGTGAATGCTAGATCAAGAGGAAAACTACCATTTCCCTCAAAGAGAGATGAGAGTTTCACTATTGATTACCCTTCAAACACTTTTCACCATGTTACATTAGGAAGAGGAGAGGATAATTCACTAGATTCAATCTCTCCACATGAAGATGGTAGATTGAATTCTGAATGAATTGGGAATGTTAAGTTGATCCCCTCTTCCTTGTTTGAAATGGAAAGGAATTGAGTGAATTATGTAGTGCAAAAGTGACAAAGAACTAATTATAACTTGAGATCAGAATATGGGATGAAGTTGTGCACCTGGATTTGGTAGTAATATGTTGAGACAAAGTTGCCCTGCAAATTTGAGAAAAAATTGCCCGAACCATGGCGAGAATGTACACGGTCCTCCAAAAAATCTGCGAAAAGAAAAGGGTTTTTTTGCCTCTGCAAATGAAGCTCGAATCTGAAAGTACAACTGTGCACCTACAACCTACACATAGGAAAGAGAGGAAAATAGGTTGGGATTGGGGGTTTTCCTTTAGATCAAACCCCAGTTTTGGAATTAACCAAGTAATGAAAGAAAGTACTTGCAAGTAGCTATAAATGAAAGATTGAATTGTAAATCACCTCAAGGGAGGTTGTGATAGCAATGTTGATAGAAATTCTTGTGTGGAATTGAATTTTGAAATCAATCTCCTCTTCAATGGTTGAATCCTTGACTTGAATGCAACACCTAGCCTTGAAGGGAGACTTGAGAATGCTCAATGCTGGAAAAGGATGCTTGAATTCTTGATCACTTATGCAACTTGACACACTCCAATCTCATCCAACTTTAACTTCTTTGAACTTATAAAAATGAGAGGATGAATTCCCCTTAATTACATGTTAGTGGATTTGATTTTCATCACGGGCTGACATCGGGGGAGTTTCCCACCCGATGCACAACCAACAATGCAACCCTAGGAAGGGTCCTACCCCAAAATAGGGCAGGGACAGGGGTGCCACACCCCTATCCAAGGGGGGACAATAGCACTACACCCCTATCCTGCCCCTTTCTCTAGGGTAGAGTGCGAACGAGGTGATACAGAGGCGAGGGAAGAAGTTGTTTCTGAAGGCTGAGCAATCTCCGATCTTCAATTAGGATAGAGGATTCCAACTCACATGTGTGAGGACCCTAATGTAGTCAAAAATTGCTAGGGTCGCAATTTTATGACACTATATTTTGCCCCCACTTTAGTGGGAGTATAAGTGTATGCCAATACTACCAGTAAAATAAAAGGAAACAAGATTGAAATAATTTTACCATGTCAAGGAGGCAAGATGCGCCAAGCCCCCAATGGACTTAGGATCTTAAGAATTTGATTGACAAATTAAAAGGGAAGATCAAGAAGGAGAGAACCATGACTGGAAGTAGCAAAGTTGCCTTCACTATGAGTCATGAAAGCAAGGATACTAAAGATTACAAAGAAAAATAAATTTCACTAAGTACTTCTAAGTATCACAAGAAGGAAAGTATGAGCGGAGTGTATGCCCCCACGTTAAAGTGATTGCATGGGCCTTATCAGGAGTGATTTCTTTAAGGTAGGATACACCCAAGAGAGAGAAGGAAGGAGCATGTTATCATAGGGATTTAGCCCCCAATCGAGGAATAAATCCAAGGATAATGAACACAAAAGAAGAGGTAGTGTCTCTTTCCTCGGGGTCAGTATGATGTATGATAACTCATGTATATCATGTATGTATATGCATATAATAATCTTCATTCCCCAAAGAAGGACACTACCTTGGAAGAAAGGGAAGAGAGGATGTCTTTTGAGTCAACATGAAAGAGACCAAGAAAAGATCTCAATGCTTTGCATCATCCCCAAGTAGGCATTAAGGGAAAAAATAGATGAACAAGGACACAGATAGAAGAAAGGTCACAAAAGAGAAGGAAAGTGGAGAGAGAAAGGTCTACAATGCTAATATTGCTAATCTAGCACGATATCTACCTCCCAATCTTGTTGCACCACTATTTCAGGAAGGCGAGCAACATGCCAGAGGAGCGACATCAAGCAAAAAAGATGGAGCTATCACAAGATCCAAACAAGGAGTATGATCATGTTGTAAGTCACTCTGTTTGATTCTAGGAGCTAGGATTAGGGTTTGTGAAAACCCATCCGATAAATTCTTGTCTATTTCAACATATTTATACTCACTATTAGAAGCATTAGGAGTTGTATTGCCATTATAAATAACATTTTTTCTCATTTCTTCATCAAAGTTTAGAGAAATAGGAGCAATAACACGAATAGGATTAAAACCATCACATGTTTTATGCAACTTATGATTTGGAGATGTAGGTTGAACATCTTGCTTAGGAGAAAAGGGAATCATGTCAATTGTCAGAGTCTGAGGAGATTGAATATTTTGAGGGATAGCTTCACGAGATCGAACACAGCGTGTTTGTCGGGGTTCTCTCGCACAATGATTTCATTGAGTCTTAGTGGAAGGCTAAGAAGGAGGAGGAACATTTGAACAAGTAGGAATGATTCTCTCCTTGATAGTTGAAGGTTGAGGTTGAGGTCATTTTGGTTGAACAATAGGAGAAGTAGGCCTCTTCTCTTGATAAGAGGAAGGAGGTGGTACTATGCCATAGAAAGGAGGAATATTAAGTGTAGGAAGGAGACCAGGTCTGTCATGAAGAGGAGGTATAGGTCTAGCCTTAGGAAGAATATTGGTGTTCTCCTTAAGACAAGGTAAAGTCACAACCATATGGGTAGGTGGACGATCTTCCTTAGGAGGGAGATTAGTTCTATCCATGAGGGGAAGAACCTTATCTTGAAGAATAATAGGAATGTCAAGTGTTGGAGATCTAGGTTGACTTAAGGATAAAATCATATCGTTCTTCCATTTTTGATAAGATTGAAAAAGAGCATCGCTCCTTGATGGAAGAGATTGAAATTTTTTAGGCCAAAAGAGATCAATAGGAACATTGGGGCTTCTTTCGGATGGATGAAATAAGATATGGTTCACGGTTATGATTTCTCCATTGTGAGGAAATTTTAGACACTTATGGATTGGAGAAGCAATATCCTTCACGAAAGATAGCCAAGGATAGCCCAACTTCACACAGAATTGCTCAGAATAAGGTATGATAACAAATTCAACATCCATGGATTTAGTATGAACATCAACAGGAAGAGTGATAGATCCAATGGTAGGATAAGAGAAGCATCAAATAACTTCACAACCACATTAGAAGCATCATATATTGGTTTATGCAATCGTAAAGTGAAAAGATAGTCTTCAGTTATGACATTAACCATACAAGGATCAATCAAGGAACCATGGCAAGGGATATCCTTAACATTCGCAACTATGTATAAAGGGCCATCGGGTGCTCTAATGGTCTCACTAGAGTCAAATATAATACAAGGATCCTTAGGCATATCTTGTGTTTCTACCATATTAACCAAGTTTGGAGCCATAGAGGTGAATTATTTAGAAGAGAAAGAATTTGGCACAATATCAATAACGTTAGATGTATGAGAAGGAAAGGGATCAGTGAAAATATTAAGATTTTGATTAGGAGGAGCTACTGATTTATTCCCTTTATAATTCACACCTTCCACAGATATATTATTATTATCAATCAAGTCTTGAATCTTATTCTTCAATATAAAACATTTCACAGTATCATGACCAAGTTGATAATGAAATTGGCAAAAGGAATTGTTATCAAAATAAGGGGATTTAGGTTTAGAAGGATCAATTTGTTTTATAGGAGGAAGTTTGATAACATTTATGTGCAACAACTGAGACATAATACTATATAGAGATTCATTCAAGGAAGTAAATTGTCTTTCTCTTTGGAAAAAATTAGAAATAGAAGGAACACCTATTGTAGCATTCACATGGTTGTTGTTGATTGGATCATTAAACTTGATGAAGCTTTTTTTTGGTTTGAACTTCTCAAATGGTTGTTGAACATTCTCCCCCTTATCACTCAAAGCCATAGGAGTGGATTGCTCCATTTGACTCACAGCTAGTTGATAATTGTGGAGTGTTGTGCATAACTGTGGAAAAGAAGTAAACTTAGACAAAAGAAGCTTTTCCCTGATATCTTTTTGTAAATTAGAAATGAAAATCCTTTGAATATCATTATGAGGTACATGAAAAGAAATTTGGGCACACAAATGCTTATATCTACCAATGAAATCAGCCACTTTTTCTTTAACACCTTGTTTACAATGCATTAAATCAGCCAAAGTCATTTTACGACCAATGTTATTTTGAAATTGTTGGATGAAAGCATTTGTCAATTGTTGAAAAGAAGTGATGGAATAAGAAGGAAAAGAGAAATACCATTGTAAAGCCTTATCTCTTAGTGTTCTTGTAAATGGTTTTGCAAGCAATCTTTGATCATAAGCAAAATCAGTACACAAGGTTTGAAATATTTTGACATGCGTAAAAGGATCACCTTTTCCATTATAGAGTTCCAATTGAGGGATCTCCACATGTTTAGGTTGCACAACTTTAACAATATCAAGATAAAGTGGTCTTGCAACATCAAAGGTGGGCACACTGAACTTGGATTGACTCATGGAAGCAATTTGTTGTTGTAAGGAAGACACAGTTTGACCAAGATTGTTAATTGTCTCTTTGGTAGAAGAATTGATGTTAGACATAGGTGATTGAGAAGGTGGTGTGGTGTTATTGAAAGAAGGGATGGACTGAGAATAAGGTGGTGGGAAATTATGATAAGTAGGCATGGGTGATGATTGGGTAGGAAAAGGGACACTTAAAGGAGGAATAGAGTTGTTGAAGGAATTGCCCCCTTGTGTCACACTGATTGGTTGAGGAATAGTAGGAATATTCATGGAAGACATAGGTAATGATGGAGGACTAAATGAAGAAGAGAGATTTCCCCCATGACCAATTGTTGTAGGGGTGACATTTTGAGTTGAAGTAGCCATGATGTTGGATGTAAAAGTAGGAATACTAGTCATAGGAGTAGTCAAAGGAATTGAAGGATTGACTTGTGTTGAAGGTTGTGAATAACCTAGGGTTTAGGCACAACTCTTTATAGGCGTGACATTAGAATCAACAATATGTGCAATGCCACACAACATATCAATTCCATTCTTATCACTTTGAAGCATGCGTTTAAGACCTTAAATTAATGGAAGAGCTTTACTATTAGGGTATTCTTGGGATATCCATTGTTGAAATCTATCAAATTGATTGTCCAATGTAGAAAGTTGATCTAAAGAAACCCTAGTTAAAGCTTCTTCTTCATCATAAGATCCATCAATGGGGTGAATAGGCACATGATTAGGATGGGAAGCACGATCCTCATTAAAGAAGTCACCCAAATTAGGCTCCATCTCCTTGGTAATTAAACCTTGGGAAGCCTTAATTCTAATACTTTGTCTAACAGGGATAGGATAGGTAGGACTAATAGTGGTAAAACTCATGCTCTAGAGGGAAAATTTGAATTTTGAATTGTGGAACAAAGCTTACAAAATTGAGTAATGCAAAATTTAAGAAAATAATGATTATAGAATTTGAACTTTGTTGGAGAAAGGAAATGACACATTTTCCAAAAATGAATTGAAATTTTAAAATTAGGGCCAAGGGAATACCACTTAATTTTAAAATCAAAATTTTTAAAATCAGGGCAGATTATAATTAACCTCTTAATTTTAAAAAATTTCTTGAAATTTAAAATATTGAATTTGGGAGGTATTTCTAATTCTAGAGGGATGAAAAATCTATAAAGTCAACTAATCTTCTGGATTTAGGCTAGTAAATACAGTCATAACAATCTCCCGAAATTTCAGGAAAAAAGTCGAGGACCGTGGTGAGAACACACATGGTCCAACCAACTTTTGTTGAAATTTTAAGGGATGGATATTACAATGATTTTAAACCTAACCCCAAAAAATTGGCGAATTTTACGATCTCTAGATGGGCGAAATGAAGGTGCAAATGTGAAAATAGGACCCTATTAGGGTTTGGAATAAAAAGAGGAATTGAATTGCAATTTTGAAAAAGGTCAAACCTAATGGATAGGGGCACCTTGGAAAATGTTTAGAACTTTGAATTAAAATGAAATTGATTTGAAATTTTCACAAAATCCAATTAAATTTGAAAATTAGGGTTTTATGACTTAACCACTTAATTTTGAAATTTGAATTTTGGGAAAAAGGGGGGAACTGAAAAATTTGGTTTGTAGGATTGAAGACAAATCTGAGAATAATCAAAAATCTGAAAATTAAGTTGAAATCCAATTTTTGCACAAGTTCAAGATGATTTTTGAAAATTAGGGTTTTAACATGTAACCTCTTAATTTTGTAAATTTTATTTGCAAATTGAACAAGACAAGGAGGAAATTGAATTTGACAAACAAAACAATTTTCAGATCTAAGATAACCACAAGCAATTTTTAACAAATCACAAGTTCAATTTTAATTTTAAAAACTAGGGTTTTTAATGATTTAACCACTAAGTTTGCAGAAATTTGAAACTTGTAAATGAAAAATAAGCAATTTTGTTCAAAGGAAAGCATGCAAGACGTCGAGTTCACCAAAATGTAATGGTGGAAAAATGGTGATTGATAGATCAAGAGGAAAAATACCCTTTCCCTCAAAGAGAGATGAGAGTTTCACTATTGATTACCCTTCAAACACTTTTCACTATGTTACATTAGGAAGAGGAGAGGATAATTCACTAGATTCAATCTTAGATTCAATCTCTCCACATGAAGATGGTAGATCGAATTCTGAATGAATTGGGAATGTTAAGTTGATCCCCTCTTCCTTGTTTAAAATGGAAACAAATTGATTGAATTATGTGGGGTAAAAGTGACAAAGAACTGATTATAACTTGAGATCGAAATATGGGATGAAGTTGTGCACCTAGGTCTGGCAGTAATATGTCGAGACAAAGTCACCCTGCGAATTTGAGGAAAATTTGCCTGGACCATGGCAAGAATATACACGGTCCTCCAAAAAATCCGCAAAATGAAAAGGGTTTTTCTGCCTCTGCAAATGAAGCCTGAATCTGAAAGTACATTTGCACACCTGCAACCTACACACAAAAAAGAGAGTAAAATGGGTTGGGATAGGGGGTTTGCCTTTAGGTCAAACCCCAGTTTTGGAATTAACCAAGTAATGAAAGAAAGTACTTGCAAGTAGCTGTAAATGAAATACCGAATTGTAAATCACATCAAGGGAGGTTGTGATAGCAATGTTGATAGAAACGCTTGTGTGGAATTGAATGTTGAGATCAATCTCCTCTTCAATGGTTGAATCCTTGACTTGAATGCAACACCTAGCCTTGAAGGGAGACTTGAGAATGCTCAATGTTGGAAAAGGATGCTTGAACGCCTGAATTCTCTTGAATGCTTGATCGCTTATGCAACTTGACACACCCCAATCTCATCCAAATTCAACTTATTTTAACTTATGCAAATGAGAGGATGAATGCCCCTTAAATACATGTTAGTGGATTTGGTTTTTGTCATGGGTCAACATCGGGGGAGTTTCCCACCCAATGCACAACCAACAATGCAACCCTAGGAAGGGTCCTGCCCCAAAATAGGGCAGCAAAAGGGGCACCACGCCCCTATCCTGGGAGGACAAGGGAAACCTTGTCCAAAGGGGGACAGTGGCATCATGCCTCTGTCCTACCCCTTTCTCTAGGGTAGAGTGTGGACGAGGTGATGCAGAGGCCAAGGAAGAAGTTGTTTTTTAAGGCTAAGCAATCTTTGGTCTCCGATCAGGCTAGAGGATTCAAACTCGCATGCGTGAGGACCCTAATGCAGTCAAAAATTGCTAGGGTCGCAATTTTATGACACTAAAAGATCTAGGAATCTTACGCATGTCATTAGGATCACTTTCATATGAAATTACATTAACATACATCTGTGATATATAATCAAGGTACATATTTCCATCTAAGAATCATACATTAATTTCTTTAAACATGCAATAGGATGACACATGTCATATTCCAAGAATACCATTTTATTACATACAATTCCTAGTCTTACAATGTCAAATTACATAGATTTACTTTTACAAGGTACATGGTCCTTTCCTTAATACAATATCATTATGAATACATGTGTAATACAATACATATAATCAACTGTAAGTCTTCTCACATAATGAAGAACAATAGAATCCACATCCATGCATGCAAATCCAATGAAGAATATCCCAATGGGAGAAGGAATCAAACCACCCAACCATGTGGAACCAAATAGGAACCACCCCCCATGCTAGGAGATTACATGGGGTTCCAACATTCACTCAAGACCTAGTTTGACACCTAACAACCAAGGGACTCAACATAGCACATAATGAACTCAACATGACAATAATCACATAACATCACAAGGCTGAAATTAACAATAAACTCTTCGATAGGTGTACAATAAATCATGGCATATGGACATGGTCACATGTAGAATTGGAGTGGCATCACTAGTTGTCCTCATATAGAAGGGAATATGGTCATCCTTACTAGTCATGCTCCTACGTGCTAGCCTCACAAAGAAGGTAAATATTCACCCATATTAGACATGTATGATATACTTACAAAGAAGAACAATACATACTCCTAATAGTCATACAAGCTACCCTCACAAAAGAAGGGTGAAAAAAATCCCTTAATAGACATGTGGACCCATCTCAACCTATGTGAGTACAAGGGAGATTGTCTTGCCATCTCATATGGCCCAACCAAATAGAATTATCTTATTAGGTGAAACCCAAACCTAATCAAATATTAAATGTTATCACAAAATTACAAAAAGGAAAACTCCCATTGTACCCTAGCGGTCTAGGTGCCAAGCAACCTAACTCACATGACCCCAATCATCACAAGGAAGCCCACTCTCCTAATCATATTCCAATCCATAGGGTAACACATACAATTACATCACAACACATAAAGAATGCTCACAAAATACTTTCAAGAACACATAACATCACTGAGAACATACTACACATAGTGCATACATATGAACCATTACAAGCATAAAGCCTTCACTAATGCCTCATAGGCATAGTACAAATGAAAGAACATGAAACATAGGCACATCATAAACTAATAAAAATCCTCAATAGTTAGATACAAAACATCCCTCTGGAGTATGAGAAACAATCCTCAAACAGCAAGGCAAGAACCTCTTGCTGGAGCAAGTTTTGCATAAGGAAACTCCTCAATAATAGGGCATGATCCCACTTACTGGAGCACAAAATACATCATGAGACATCATGTAACATCATTAATAAATTTAAATTACTCAACACAGACTTCACATTCCTCTGGGAACATCACACAATCTAAACTAAGACTTTACAATACTAAAATTGACATTTCTGGGCCTCCCAGGCCAGTTCAACTCTCTTGGTATGCAGGTTAGTGCCCCTAGTATGTAGGGTAGAATTTTTGGAGCATTTTATAGCATTTTGGGATGATTGTATAGTGTTTCTGGTTCATTGGTCACTGTTTTGGGCTTCTAGGTGAGCTTTCTCAGTCTGTAGATTAGCTCTCTTGGTCATTTTGTCAGCACTCTGGGTTTGAACTATGGAATTCCTAGTATGCATATTGACATTCATGGTTGATATGGTAGCATTCCTAGCTGGCGTGGTGGCATTTTTGGTAGTTTTGGTGGCATTTCTGGTAAAGTGTGCAATATCTCAAGTTTGAAGGATCCTGAAGGTAAGGTAACTGCCCAGATCGACTGAGGAGACAAAAAAAACCTCAAGAGAATGACTAGGTGGTTGTTAGGACATCAAAAACAATATAGGAATGAATAATTCATAGATTGAAACTCACAGGATTGAGTTTGCAACTCATTGCACAACCCTAATGGCTAAATCTCTATTTTGGGAGTCTAAGTGCATGGGAGATAGTTCTAACTCTACATAGGCCAAATAGACTTAACAAATGCAACTCCATACACTCAAACACACTTGTAACATAATTACAATGGATTCAAACATGTCATAGACAGTAACAGGGAGCTTCATGGGCTCTTACATAGTCACAAAAACACTCAAAACATAGAGAAACAACCCCTATTACAACCAGGAGTTCACAAGGAGTACAATACCCAAATAAAAATTTAAATACCAATAAGAACATTATACAAACACACAGAAAATGTATATACATATATGCATTTGTCCACTATTCACTACACAGACAAATCAACTCAAGAATCTCACTCAAACATAAGGAGCCAATATGCAATTCTCCCCTTTCATTCATTTTGATTCCAAAGGATTTAAACTATAATTTCTTTCTTTCTCCATTCACTCAACAATCACAAATAAATCATTTCATGGGAAGACACAAAGAAGACAAGAATTTCGTAAAAACTAAAAACTGAAAGAAGAACTCCAACCTGCCAAATCCAAGGATGAAAACTGAAGAAGAGCTTCCACAATCCAAGCTTCCAAAATCCAAATGCAAACCAAGATCCAAGACAAAATCCCAAAAGCTTCAATCAAAATCCTTGTTGACCGGTAACCCGACAACCATCCAGAAATTTGAAATAAATAGAAAGTGCACGGAAATCTATGCAAAAATCCCAACCAATCAAAATAATCCAAAAATCAATATTTCTTACCTATCGTGTATAGTTCCAAGGTAAGAATATTTTATTATATTTCTTACCTATTATTCCAAATTCACCAAATCAATTAGGAGGGTAGGTAAAATTAACTTTATTTTATTTTTACACCTCCCATGAATAGTAAAATCAATATAATAATATTATTACTTTTTAGGAGTGTAGAAATAGAAATAGGCTTTATGCCTTCATAATTATTAATAATCAAAATCAACTTTATAACTATATCTAAAATAAATTAAATCAATCAATCAACAATAAATAAAATCAAAAGGATAAAATTAATTAAATAAAACAATAGTCAATACATCAATTAAATCCAAAATAAAACCAATTAATTAATAAATCAAACATTAATAAATTCAATAATAATAAATCAAATATTCATTAATTGATTGATTAATTATAAATTTAATAACTATTACTCAACATTAATTAATTAATTAAATAAACATTATCCAACCATATGATAATTAATCCAATCCATGATAAATCATACACACACACATAACCAACTGTACATAGATAGAATGAGATACTGACTCAAGGCTGGACAACACTTACACTCGACAAGACTGACAAGGTGAGCATACTAGACCATGAGCAGGTGAGGAAAAACCAAATCATCTCGAACAACTGCCATTGGGATTAGGTCACGCTCAGACCTGTGAGACCAGGTGGAGTCGATGTCTAGTACCTGCAACCTTGCATCCACCGATAAACACAAAAGAACATATATACAATATCATAGTAACATGCAAGTGAAAGAGAATCGCAACACCTTATCATGCTCGTGATGAGTGATAAGGCATCATCCCTTTCACGAGAACAATTGCCCAATACAAACACATATTATAAAATCATCATCATTAAGTATGGTTATTATCACCATATATCATGAAACCATATAAACCACATAAAAATCGTGAATACATATAATTCCATCAAGAAATACCATAACATATCATCCATCACATATCATCCATCACATAGATCATCAAAAGTCATCAATATTGCACATGTCCATATAACATCATAAATGTCTACTGCATGGGAATAAAGCCATAATCACCATCAAAATATCATCATAAGTCTAGATAAGTCTATTGAATCATGAATCAAAATGTAAGTCTAGGAGGGACACTGCATGACAAGGGTAAGTCATTGGTCGAGCAACAAGTAAAAGAAACACTTCTTTTAATGGTACCCTTCTTTTAATGGTTACTATTTTAAGTATAATAAACTAGGTTACAAAGCATTTGAATGTAGAAATAGAATGGATCTAAATGCTAAACCTTTCTTCGATAGATGTTATAATGGTAAGAGTTATGGTCATAATGCTAGTCAATGTAAAAATCATGTTATAATAGATCAAAATAGAAATAATTATTTTGAAGGTCGTTGCTATACATGAAAATTGTTTGGACATAAGGCTAACCAATGCAGGTCAAGGCAAGGTCAAGGAAATGATAAACGTTTAAACTACAACAATCTTGAACACACTGCAAGATATTCTAGAAGAGGAGAAGCTAAGACATATGTTCTAGTAAAGAAAATCAATAAGAAAGATGTGAAAGCTGAGATGAAGATTTGGAGAAAGAAGGAAGTAAAGGTTTCACCTAGCTCCGGTGTAGACATTTGTTCCAACAATTAAGATTAATAGGCTTTAGCTCAGGGGGAGAAAATCAAGAAATATCTTTCCCATGCCAAAGAGTGTTAGGTTGTACTTACAACATGTTGATTCACGTGTAATGGTGAATATTTTAGTGGAAAACATTGAACTACGGTAAAATGTGGAAATCCAAAAGGTCTTTGTGGACTCAACAGAGCTTATAGATAGTATAGCAGTACTATTTTATCTCTCTACATTTATTACAAGCAAGTGGGCTAGAAAAAGGGTTAAAAGAAGAATTTGCTAAGTTATTTTCTCACTCAAAGCAAAAGAAAGTTAAAGGAACGAAAAGGCGATACAAGGGTTAGGGTTTCTTGGCAAACTGTGAAAGGTATTTTTATTGTGAATTTTGTATTTCTGCATCTGCATCAATGGCCACCCCCACTATTGTTGATATTAGCTCTCAGTGTCAACCAAGCTTCAAAAGATACCCAAAAAAATTGATTGAGAATGATTTGATTGGTGCTCTATCTAGCATACCCTTTGGAGTTTTATCAATAGAAGATATTAGGGATTACATACATGTGAAGGTGGCATAATATGACCATGGTAAGATGGTAAGTTTATGGACGGATAAGCTAACAGGAGATGATTTCAAGATAAAACCATAATTTCAAACCCTAGTTTAAAAGAAAATAAATGTATGGAATGATTTCCCCAATTTGTGTTTGGATGAAAAATGGGTTAGATTGTCAATGAGAAGATTTCATGATGATTTTGTATGGCTTGAAGAATCATTCTAGATCACCAAAAATGCAATTAAAGTCATCATCAGATTGAATGACTTTGGGGCTCTACCGGCACCTAAGTCTACAATGAACAAAGATGTTGAAAAGTTGACCAAGGCAACCTTTGATGGGTGTTCTCTATCCATTAGCACAGTTCAAAATGTTGTAGTACAGTATACATCACTAATGATTGGTAAAAAGATTTACTTTACCAACTGGGACAACTCAATTTTAGCCAAATCAATATGGCATATGAGATGGTGGAAAAGAATGTCTACTACAATCTATGTGAGTTGTTGAGATTGCAATTTCTTGAGAATCTAAAACAGTGCAAGGAAACAAAGCATGTGTTCAAATATGGAACCCTAGTGTTGTGTATTTTTTTCTACTTCATGTAAAGATTCATGGAATAGGAAAAGGTATTTTGGGAATCTGACAGACTAGTAGCGCACCAGATTTTAGAATGGTTAAGGATTTTTTCAGATATCTTTGCACAAGAAGTTGTGTTTACCTCCTTTTCTTTATTCTTCAGTATAAGATGCATAATAAGGAAAGGATCCCTAAGTCAATTGTGGAAAAGTAAAAAAATGACACCGCCTTCTTGATCACTACAGATAAATGCATCATGGAGGCGGTTGTACCAAGAACCAATTGGATTCCCACTTTAGGTTATGAATTTTCTGAGGAAATTTTGGAAGGATTGGCAAAATTTCTATTGGAAATTATGGTAGATGAAACTCAAAAAAGATACTGGACTACACAAGAAAAGTCCATGGAAGTTCACATGGAACAAACCAAGAAGGAAAGAAAGAAAAATGTACAAAAGTTATTGATGACTCTTTGAAGTAAGTTGGTGTTTCAACAGAAGAGGTTGAGAAGCTCAAGAGATCTGGAAGGATTGTTGCTTCATCCAGAACCCCAATCAAAGAGAAGGCATCTCATGAAGAAGTAAAGGAGAAATTGACAAAAAGAAAGAAGGATATTCCCTCCTCTATGCCATCAAAGAGAGGAAAACCAAAAGATATTAAGAGGAATATTATTGATGTAGAGATAGTGGAAGAGGAAGAGTTAGAAGAATCATTACCAGAATAGTTCATAATTCATGTAAGAAAGGGTAAAGGCGAGAAAATAATCAAAGAACCTCTAGATGTGGACACATTGTTAAACTCTATAGCATTGGAAGGAAATTTAAAAGAGGTAGGTAATTTATATATTGATGTTGATGATAAAGATAAGTAAATAATAATAAAATCTTTTGTATAATATTATATTAGATTAGATGTAGTTTTAGAAGATTTTAAAAAGGATAATCCATAAGATCTTTGGATAGCTTTGGATGATCTTAGGCAAAATGGCATAAAAGAAGATCAAGAAATTAAGAACTATTCTTTGCAAACTGTTGGTAATACACTTTCTAAGGAAAACAAAGCTTCCCTTGAACAAGTCTGCAAAACCAAGCTCTGGATCAAGAAGAGAGTATATGTCCTTACGAAAGATATGCAAGCTGCAGAAAATTGAAATTAAAAATTGTAGAATTTCTCAGGCTATGGTAAGAAAACTTGGAATGTTGTCAACCGATGATACTAGTCCATGTACAAATACACCTGAGATTGTTCCTATTGAAGTTGTCACAAAAAGTGTTGCTATAGATAATGTTGCTTTGGATAATGTTATGAATGAATATCCTCCAATAAATGTTCCTAAAGTTGTTGATGTCCCTCTAGACAACTCAAAAGAGTTGAAGGATCAAATGGAAGATAAGTAAGAAGAGGAGAAGATATCATCTGATAAATGTGTCACACCATATGACACTAAGGAAAAAGAGGATATAGGTACCAGCTCTGGTACCTTTGTTGATTCATTTAAGAGTTTACTCATTGCACTATTAAGTTTTGAACCTATTACTTCCTCTCGGTTGATTTTTTATTTCACCAAAGTTGATCCAATTTAAAATTTTCAGATTGGAGAATTCATTAAGGCTTCAACTAAGAAAGATCTCTTTGAAGATCTGTAGGAAAAGAATAAGTTGATTGAAGAGGCAATAACGGCACTATAGAGTGTCATTCCAAACAATTCAGTTGATCCATCTACCTCCAATCTAGATAAATGCAAAGTTATTAATTTTATTGAAGAATTATTGAACTTCTTTAGAAGAAATTTGTTAAAGAGAAGGAAGTAGAGAAGTAGAAGCTCCTATAGGACTTGAAAGGCAAGTGTACAAATGCACACAATCATCTCTCTCATCTTATAGCTCAAGGACAGGCATGTCTTACTGGTGGAAGTGCATTGTATCTATATAATGGTCTGCAATGGCTAAAGGCCACCAAGAGTATTAGGGAAGAGATTGACTCCATTGAGTCAAAAATCAACAGGCTTATAAAAGTTTTCATCTCTCTCAAGATCTCACTAGCTCCAAAAGATCACCAATTGAGGAATTGCACAAAAATTACTTTGAGCTAGAGCAACAAAGGGATACCATTATCCTCCCTTTAGGGAAATTAAGAGATATGTGCAGTGACTGCATTTATTTGATGAATTGTGCTCTATCTAAGGCACAACAATTCACTTTTTCATAACCAAACTTAATAGAAGAAGCAAAGAAGATACTTGTATCCCTCCAAGTACAGTCAAATATTCTATCATATGCCATCCAAAATTGCGACAACAATATAGGTAGTTGGATTGTGCATATTTAAAAAATCAAATAGTCCTCTGGTTAGTTCAAAGTTTTTCTTAGGGGGAATTACATATAGCATTTTTGTTTGTACCCTTTGCCATTGATTGCAAAGGGGGAGTGAGTAGCTATGTACATAGACATGTATAGATAGTTCTGTATATATGAAGAAACATGTATATGCTATGCGGATAGTTGTTAGTTATCATGTTGCCATCAATGACAAAGGGGGAGATTGTTAGAATATTGTCAATG
Source organism: Cryptomeria japonica (assembly GCF_030272615.1). Taxonomy (NCBI): domain Eukaryota; kingdom Viridiplantae; phylum Streptophyta; class Pinopsida; order Cupressales; family Cupressaceae; genus Cryptomeria; species Cryptomeria japonica. Next base: position 491,940,424 of record NC_081411.1, read on the forward strand.
ATGTCATTGATATTTTTGTGATCCAACAACATGAGTCTGGTATACTTCGATATGAGTCAAACAAGTTTTGATATACATTTGAGTTTGGCATATATCCTTTTGGACTACATTTATCCATACTACCAGATATTATTGTAAGGTTTTGGAAACAGATTTTGTTTGTGGTTGAACATCTATATTTGAGATCTCAGATGTTAATGTATCATTGAGGCGTAGTTATGGGGTTGGTAATAGTATACCCTATATTATTGGTGTTGATATGTGGTGACTAATCAACAAAGTACTATACACTCAGCACGTATCCTCGTCGGGGTCCGGGGCCGAGCCGAGCCCCAGGAAAGCGGGTGAAACCCGCTGCAGGGGTTTAGGGGCGGCAGCCCCCGAGAAAAAAAAAATTTGCATTTTTTTGTTGATAAAAATCGACATTGTAATAAAACCCTAAAAAGGCCAACTTTTTTTGTTGCCCTAAAAATGCATGTTATAAGTGGCTGGGATGCTTAAGGCATTGTAAGGTTGTTGTACTATTTGTGCTAGATAATAAGAAAGACTAGACGGCTGTGTATGGTGGACGTAACCCATTCTGGGTGAACCACGTTAAATCTCTGTGTTATCTGTGTCATGTTTTATTTCTTCATCTTTTGTATTTAAATCTGCATATAATTGTTAGTTCATATTTTCTTCGGATCTACTTGAAACCCTAACAACTGGCATAGTGCAGTGTGAAGGTTTTGATCTGATCTTCTTCAGAATCATCAACAATAAGATAGTTTTGGTGTTTTCACCTATTCCATGGATCAAGGATAAGTTCTTTTCCATTTTGGCCGAATTCTCCGATATGGTAAGAACATTTGAGTAGTAGCGTGTAAATAATTTTTGGGCTAACCCTTCCTCTAGTTGAGCCAACTTGAAGAAGACCCGGATTGGTATATATGCAGTTGCTTTGCGAAGGATAGGTATCATGATCCTTTTTATCTTACCATGTGATGTATAATGAATGTGAAAGTGATTGTGTATAGTGAATTTGAAAGTGATAATATATATTGAATGTGGAATTGATTATGCACCTCAATGGAACTATATCTCATGCATATGGTAGATGAAATCTTAACAGTTCAAATTTTATAATAT